>NC_140165.1:322398077-322438077 GCF_963971535.1 Notolepis coatsorum | reverse complement strand
CCAGGAGATCAGAGAGGGTAACGTCCAGGACATCAGAGAGGGTAACGTCCAGGAGATCAGAGAGGGTAACGTCATCAGAGAGGGTAACGTCCAGGAGATCAGAGAGGGTACTGTCATCAGAGAGGGTAACGTCCAGCAGATCAGAGAGGGTACTGTCATCAGAGAGGGTAACGTCCAGGAGATCAGAGAGGGTACTGTCATCAGAGAGGGTAACGTCCAGCAGATCAGAGAGGGTACTGTCATCAGAGAGGGTAACGTCCAGGAGATCAGAGAGGGTAACGTCCAGGACATCAGAGAGGGTACTGTCATCAGAGAGGGTAACGTCCAGGACATCAGAGAGGGTAACGTCATCAGAGAGGGTAACGTCCAGGACATCAGAGAGGGTAACATCAGAGAGGGTAACATCAGAGAGGGTAACATCAGAGAGGGTAACATCAGAGAGGGTAACATCAGAGAGGGTAACATCAGAGAGGGTAACGTCCAGGACATCAGAGAGGGTAACATCAGAGAGGGTAACATCAGAGAGGGTAACGTCCAGGACATCAGAGAGGGTAACGTCCAGGAGATCAGAGAGGGTAACGTCCAGGTCATCAGAGAGGGTAACGTCCAGGACATCAGAGAGGGTAACGTCCAGGACATCAGAGAGGGTAACGTCCAGGACATCAGAGAGGGTAACGTCCAGGAGATCAGAGAGGGTAACGTCCAGGTCATCAGAGAGGGTAACGTCCAGGTCATCAGAGAGGGTAACGTCCAGGAGATCAGAGAGGGTAACGTCCAGGAGATCAGAGAGGGTAACGTCCAGGAGATCAGAGAGGGTAACGTCCAGGAGATCAGAGAGGGTAACGTCCAGGAGATCAGAGAGGGTAACGTCCAGGACATCAGAGAGGGTAACGTCCAGGAGATCAGAGAGGGTAACGTCCAGGAGATCAGAGAGGGTAACGTCCAGGACATCAGAGAGGGTAACGTCCAGGACATCAGAGAGGGTAACGTCCAGGAGATCAGAGAGGGTAACGTCCAGGAGATCAGAGAGGGTAACGTCCAGGTCATCAGAGAGGGTAACGTCCAGGAGATCAGAGAGGGTAACGTCCAGGACATCAGAGAGGGTAACGTCCAGGAGATCAGAGAGGGTAACGTCCAGGTCATCAGAGAGGGTAACGTCCAGGAGATCAGAGAGGGTAACGTCCAGGAGATCAGAGAGGGTAACGTCCAGGAGATCAGAGAGGGTAACGTCCAGGAGATCAGAGAGGGTAACGTCCAGGTCATCAGAGAGGGTAACGTCCAGGACATCAGAGAGGGTAACGTCCAGGAGATCAGAGAGGGTAACGTCCAGGTCATCAGAGAGGGTAACGTCCAGGACATCAGAGAGGGTAACGTCCAGGAGATCAGAGAGGGTAACGTCATCAGAGAGGGTAACGTCCAGGAGATCAGAGAGGGTAACGTCCAGGAGATCAGAGAGGGTAACGTCCAGGAGATCAGAGAGGGTAACGTCCAGGAGATCAGAGAGGGTAACGTCCAGGAGATCAGAGAGGGTAACGTCCAGGACATCAGAGAGGGTAACGTCCAGGAGATCAGAGAGGGTAACGTCCAGGAGATCAGAGAGGGTACTGTCATCAGAGAGGGTAACGTCCAGGACATCAGAGAGGGTAACATCAGAGAGGGTAACATCAGAGAGGGTAACATCAGAGAGGGTAACATCAGAGAGGGTAACGTCCAGGACATCAGAGAGGGTAACATCAGAGAGGGTAACATCAGAGAGGGTAACATCAGAGAGGGTAACATCAGAGAGGGTAACGTCCAGGACATCAGAGAGGGTAACATCAGAGAGGGTAACATCAGAGAGGGTAACATCAGAGAGGGTAACATCAGAGAGGGTAACATCAGAGAGGGTAACATCAGAGAGGGTAACATCAGAGAGGGTAACGTCCAGGACATCAGAGAGGGTAACATCAGAGAGGGTAACATCAGAGAGGGTAACATCAGAGAGGGTAACATCAGAGAGGGTAACGTCCAGGACATCAGAGAGGGTAACATCAGAGAGGGTAACATCAGAGAGGGTAACATCAGAGAGGGTAACATCAGAGAGGGTAACATCAGAGAGGGTAACATCAGAGAGGGTAACATCAGAGAGGGTAACATCAGAGAGGGTAACATCAGAGAGGGTAACGTCCAGGACATCAGAGAGGGTAACATCAGAGAGGGTAACATCAGAGAGGGTAACATCAGAGAGGGTAACATCAGAGAGGGTAACATCAGAGAGGGTAACGTCCAGGACATCAGAGAGGGTAACATCAGAGAGGGTAACATCAGAGAGGGTAACATCAGAGAGGGTAACATCAGAGAGGGTAACGTCCAGGACATCAGAGAGGGTAACATCAGAGAGGGTAACATCAGAGAGGGTAACGTCCAGGACATCAGAGAGGGTAACGTCCAGGAGATCAGAGAGGGTAACGTCCAGGTCATCAGAGAGGGTAACGTCCAGGACATCAGAGAGGGTAACGTCCAGGACATCAGAGAGGGTAACGTCCAGGACATCAGAGAGGGTAACGTCCAGGAGATCAGAGAGGGTAACGTCCAGGTCATCAGAGAGGGTAACGTCCAGGTCATCAGAGAGGGTAACGTCCAGGAGATCAGAGAGGGTAACGTCCAGGAGATCAGAGAGGGTAACGTCCAGGAGATCAGAGAGGGTAACGTCCAGGAGATCAGAGAGGGTAACGTCATCAGAGAGGGTAACGTCCAGGAGATCAGAGAGGGTAACGTCCAGGAGATCAGAGAGGGTAACGTCCAGGAGATCAGAGAGGGTAACGTCCAGGAGATCAGAGAGGGTAACGTCCAGGAGATCAGAGAGGGTAACGTCCAGGACATCAGAGAGGGTAACGTCCAGGAGATCAGAGAGGGTAACGTCCAGGAGATCAGAGAGGGTAACGTCCAGGACATCAGAGAGGGTAACGTCCAGGACATCAGAGAGGGTAACGTCCAGGAGATCAGAGAGGGTAACGTCCAGGAGATCAGAGAGGGTAACGTCCAGGTCATCAGAGAGGGTAACGTCCAGGAGATCAGAGAGGGTAACGTCCAGGAGATCAGAGAGGGTAACGTCCAGGAGATCAGAGAGGGTAACGTCCAGGTCATCAGAGAGGGTAACGTCCAGGAGATCAGAGAGGGTAACGTCCAGGAGATCAGAGAGGGTAACGTCCAGGAGATCAGAGAGGGTAACGTCCAGGAGATCAGAGAGGGTAACGTCCAGGTCATCAGAGAGGGTAACGTCCAGGACATCAGAGAGGGTAACGTCCAGGAGATCAGAGAGGGTAACGTCCAGGTCATCAGAGAGGGTAACGTCCAGGACATCAGAGAGGGTAACGTCCAGGAGATCAGAGAGGGTAACGTCATCAGAGAGGGTAACGTCCAGGAGATCAGAGAGGGTAACGTCCAGGAGATCAGAGAGGGTAACGTCCAGGAGATCAGAGAGGGTAACGTCCAGGAGATCAGAGAGGGTAACGTCCAGGAGATCAGAGAGGGTAACGTCCAGGACATCAGAGAGGGTAACGTCCAGGAGATCAGAGAGGGTAACGTCCAGGAGATCAGAGAGGGTAACGTCCAGGACATCAGAGAGGGTAACGTCCAGGACATCAGAGAGGGTAACGTCCAGGAGATCAGAGAGGGTAACGTCCAGGACATCAGAGAGGGTAACGTCATCATCAGAGAGAGAGAGTAACATCATCAGAGAGAGAGAGAGTAACATCATCAGAGAGAGAGAGAGTAACATCATCAGAGAGAGAGAGTAACATCATCAGAGAGAGAGAGTAACATCATCAGAGAGAGAGAGAGAGAGTAACATCATCAGAGAGAGAGAGAGTAACATCATCAGAGAGAGAGAGTAACATCATCAGAGAGAGAGAGTAACATCATCAGAGAGAGAGAGAGTAACATCATCAGAGAGAGAGAGTAACATCATCAGAGAGAGAGAGTAACATCATCAGAGAGAGAGAGTAACATCATCAGAGAGAGAGAGAGAGAGAGTAACATCATCAGAGAGAGAGAGAGTAACATCATCAGAGAGAGAGAGAGTAACATCATCAGAGAGAGAGAGAGTAACATCATCAGAGAGAGAGAGAGAGTAACATCATCAGAGAGAGAGAGAGAGAGTAACATCATCAGAGAGAGAGAGTAACATCATCAGAGAGAGAGAGTAACATCATCAGAGAGAGAGAGAGTAACATCATCAGAGACGTTACCGATTGTTTATGTACTCTTGACTTTTTTTTTTTTTTTTTTTTATGATCTTTCCCCCCTTAATTTTCCGTTTTTCTCCCCTCCCAATGTTAGTCGTTATGCCAATTCCCACTCCCCTTCCTGGTCGTTGCGCACTCTACCCCCTACCGTCGGTCCGGGAGGGCGGAGACTATCACATGCTTCCTCCGACACATGTGTAGCCAGCCCACCGCTTCTTTTCACCTGGCAGCGCGGACTCCCACTGGGGGAGTGTAACGTGTGGAAGGATCACACTACCTCCCTCCAGATCCTTCCCTCGCTGTGCAGGCGCCCGACCGAACTGTAGGAGTCGCTGTTTACAACGACCAGGACCCACCCACCGGCTTCCCACCCTCTAACTCTGGTTAGTATGGATGGTCGGCCAAGCCGGAAGCACCACAGCTGGATTCCATCCCACTGGCTCTGTGGTGGTAGACAGACGCTTGGTCCGCTGCGTCTATACTTTTCATCTATTTTATCTAGCACACTCTCAGGAGCTCATACACGAAAAAGCATTTCATGGACAAATATTCTGTATTTTACTGTGACAACTATACATTTTTTTTATCCACTTTTTCTCCTTATTTTCTCCCATCCCCAATTTCGTATCGCCAATTCTCCCCTTCAATTCTCCCCTCCCCTGTCTTGAACGTTGCTAGACCATGCCTCCCACTGGTCGGCTGTAGTGAGGATAGAAGCCTTGCATCACGTGTCCCCTCCGGTACACGAGGAGGCAGCCTGTCGCATCTTTTCACCAGACAGCGCGGACTCTCAGCGGCGAGGAGTAACGCGTGGGAGGCTCACGCTGCCCCCGATACTTCCTGTCTCCGCTGTACAGGCGTCACCCAACCGACCTGTAGGAGTCGCTGTCCACAACGTCCAATCCCCACCCATCGACTTTCCACCCGCTACCTCTGCCAATTGAGATAGTATGACGACCGGCCCAAGCCGCAGGCAACGCTGACTCGGGGAGTCGAGACCGGAGTCTCTTGCATTGGTGACGAGCGCAATCTCCGCTGCGCCACCCAGCCGCCTACTGTGACAACTATTAAAGAAACTTGAAACTTGAACTATACCATTATTCTCACCACATAATACCTATCCTCTGTCTGTACTTACCGGCACAGAGACCTTTACTATATCTATATCTGTACATATCCTATACTCTTAGTCATACTGTCTCTATTTATATAAAACCACTCTGTACATACATCTGATTAGCACCACACTCAGTAGCACTAACTTGTATATGTTGTACCCAGTTTAACCACCTGTACAGTGTGTATTACTGTTGCACTTTACTGCTACAGTGTCACTCTGGTTGCATGCCATCCCTCTTCTGGTCGTACTGTACTTGTGCTGCATGATGACGATACGTTTGAATCGAATCGAATCGAATGTAACCTCAGACCAACTCCACACGACAGAGACGTTAAACGGGTGTCTCTGCCGTGTCTCTCAGGCCTGGTGGCGATCTGCTGCGGCGCCCTGACGGTGGACCCGGTGACTGGCGTGCTGGCACCGGTGGTGGGCGCCAGGCTGGATGTGGCCAGAGAGACGGTGGTGCCCGTTACCGCCTCCTACTGGCTCGCCGTGGCAGAGCACACTGACAGTGTCCAGGTGGGGGAGGAGCTTCAACATGTTACATACTGTATGTAACTCTCTCCCACAGTCGTCTGGTAATCCGGAGGTTCCCGTGGTTCGATTCCCGCTCCTCCCGGACAGCGCGTCGACGTGCCCTTGAGCAAAGACACTTAACCCCTAACTGCTCCCGATGAGCAGGTCGGCACCTCGCATGGTCGCCTCCGCCGTCGGTGTGTGAATGTGTGAGTGAACGGGTCAAATGTGAGGAACAAATTGAAAGCACTCAACCTCTACTGCCTTAACTACGAATGGACAATACTTATTAAAATGACATCAAACACATAACAATACACTGACATGGGACCTTTGGATTCCTGATGGATGATATACGGCTGCGTTCAGCCTCCCAGACCCCCATAAGAGGGACCCCCCCTCCCCCACATCCCAGGTCCGCCCCACGCGGGGCCGAGCACCCAGCGACACGGGTCCCTTGACGCAACGCTCTTAACTTACCATCTTTATATAATAAAGTCTTTAAACATTTCAGTCGAGTCGAGTTCTGTGGGAACAGCTTGGGCCCAAGTGTATTTCCTGTCACATAATGTATCAGCAAACACTGCGATAGGAAGTAAACCTAAATGGACCTATTCATGCATTCATTATGCTGTCAACTTTGAAAAGGTCTATACAGTAGTAGATGTCCGTTGTTTTTTCCACTGTATTTCTATTCTAATTTAGTGTATATGTGACCAGGCACAGACCTTCGGAAAGTACAGGTTGTTACCTTCAAAATACGCCATCACAAACTTTTCAATCTATGTCTCATGAAACATGCTGAACACACAATACTTATTCCAGAGCTACAGGCCTCAAGAGAAAATGGAGCCATTTCTCTTACAATGTATAATGACTACTCTACCCAGAAATCAATGTAACCCCCCCCCCCCCCCCCTCTTCATTTAACACCTTCCAGTCTGAGGCCTTTGTTATTCTGATGCCTCGACCACAGGCCAGCAGGATGCTCAGTGACTGTAACATCAACCCACCCATCTACACTCATCACACACTCGCTTTAAACAAACACTCACCTTTGTGCAGAGAGAACTGAGAGAACTGTACTCTATACGTGACAAATAAAAGCAAACTTGAAACTTTGGAAAATAGTCAAGATAGTAATCAAGATTCAAGATTTTATTATAATTTAAAATAAAGTACAAAATAGAGCTGGCTCATGTTATAACATATAAAACAAATCTGATGTTAACAATAGCTCAGATTAATCATAGTAAGTCACTTTGGATAAAAGCGTCAGCTAAATGACAAAATGTTAATGTTTTTTTTTTTTTTTATCAACATTATCTGGCCACCCTAAATACTATCAAACTCCTCTGACCTCATCTCGTCTTTCCAAAAACCAGAGATGGGACGGGCGCTAGCGCACGCACACACACACATTTACGCTTATAGCCGACTGATTTTAGAATATTTCAGCTAATGAAGTTAAATCAACTGTCCAGTTCGTTTTTATAGTGTAACGTTTGGCTACTAGAGAGGGAGAGAGAGAGAGAGAATCCGTTATGCGCCATCGTGTCTGACTTGCGGGGTGCACACTGGAGTGGGGTGCACACTGCCAGCCAGGCATTTATGTGACGGAGAGATACAATTGAACACAAACGGTTCCAAAGATATTAATGTTTCACATTAATCGCCAACAAAGTAGCCTACTGGGTCCGTTGTCTCGGAATGGAAATGAGCTGTAACTTCTGCGCGTCTCCCTCCGTTTCCGACACTGAGACCTGAGTATTTAACCACACCCCTCCGACACAGATGTAGTTATTTCTACTGCGTTGGAATAAATACTGTCAGGCAATCTACCAAAAATTAACATATTTACAAGTCGTATTAAGTTTTGCAAATAAGGAAACAGATAGAGAACATTACAAAGCACTCGAAATCTCCATTCTGACCTATTTCTGACTCGTGCAACGTTTTCCACTTTTCTGAAGAATCTTCTCTGCCGGCACAATCCAGACCGAGACCGTGCCGGGTTAGTTTATATATTCCATTTGATTTTATTCTACCTTAATTGTCTGTTAACGTTGATGCACCAAACGACCGCAAACAAATTCCTTGTATGTGCAAACTTACTTGGCAATAAAGACCTGATTCTGATTGTTGTTGCGGGTGCTGGCCAGGTGGAGGCGCTGCAGCGGGAGGTGTGTCTGAGGAACAGCTACTGGCAGCAGCAGAGGCAGAAGGAGGAGGAGCTTCTCTCCGACGTGGATTCAGCGCTGCAGCTCTGCCTCCATGCGGCAGGTAGACAGGTGGGTCCAGCAGGTAGACAGGTGGGTCCAGCAGGGAGACAGGTGGGTCCAGCAGCAGGTAGACAGGTGGGTCCAGCAGGTAGACAGGTGGGTCCAGCAGCAGGTAGACAGGTGGGTCCAGCAGGTAGACAGGTGTGTCCAGCAGGGAGACAGGTGGGTCCAGCAGGTAGACAGGTGGGTCCAGCAGCAGGTAGACAGGTGGGTCCAGCAGGTAGACAGGTGGGTCCAGCAGGTAGACAGGTGGGTCCAGCAGGGAGACAGGTGGGTCCAGCAGGTAGACAGGTGGGTCCAGCAGCAGGTAGACAGGTGGGTCCAGCAGGTAGACAGGTGGGTCCAGCAGCAGGTAGACAGGTGGGTCCAGCAGGTAGACAGGTGGGTCCAGCAGGGAGACAGGTGGGTCCAGCAGGTAGACAGGTGGGTCCAGCAGCAGGTAGACAGGTGGGTCCAGCAGGTAGACAGGTGGGTCCAGCAGCAGGTAGACAGGTGGGTCCAGCAGGTAGACAGGTGGGTCCAGCAGGTAGACAGGTGGGTCCAGCAGCAGGTAGACAGGTGGGTCCAGCAGCAGGTAGACAGGTGGGTCCAGCAGGGAGACAGGTGGGTCCAGCAGGGAGACAGGTGGGTCCAGCAGGGAGACAGGTGGGTCCAGCAGCAGGTAGACAGGTGGGTCCAGCAGGTAGACAGGTGGGTCCAGCAGGTAGACAGTAGATCTGAGCAGGTAGACAGGTGGGTCCAGCAGGTAGACAGTAGATCTGAGCAGGTAGACAGGTGGGTCCAGCAGGTAGACAGGTGTGTAGATCTGAGCAGGTAGACAGGTCTGTAGATCTGAGCAGGTAGACAGGTGTGTAGATCTGAGCAGGTAGACAGGTGTGTAGATCTGAGCAGGTAGACAGGTGTGTAGATCTGAGCAGGTAGACAGGTGTGTATATCTGAGCAGGTAGACAGGTGTGTAGATCTGAGCAGGTAGACAGGTCTGTAGATCTGAGCAGGTAGACAGGTGTGTAGATCTGAGCAGGTAGACAGGTGTGTGGATCTGAGCAGGTAGACAGGTGTGTAGATCTGAGCAGGTAGACAGGTGTGTGGATCTGAGCAGGTAGACAGGTGTGTAGATCTGAGCAGGTAGACAGGTGTGTAGATCTGAGCAGGTAGACAGGTGTGTAGATCTGAGCAGGTAGACAGGTGTGTAGATCTGAGCAGGTAGACAGGTGTGTAGATCTGAGCAGGTAGACAGGTGTGTAGATCTGAGCAGGTAGACAGGTGTGTAGATCTGAGCAGGTAGACAGGTGTGTAGATCTGAGCAGGTAGACAGGTGTGTAGATCTGAGCAGGTAGACAGGTGTGTAGTTCTGAGCAGGTAGACAGGTGTGTAGATCTGAGCAGGTAGACAGGTGTGTAGATCTGAGCAGGTAGACAGGTGTGTAGATCTGAGCAGGTAGACAGGTGTGTAGATCTGAGCAGGTAGACAGGTGTGTAGATCTGAGCAGGTAGACAGGTGTGTAGATCTGAGCAGGTAGACAGGTGTGTAGATCTGAGCAGGTAGACAGGTAGACAGGTCTGTAGATCTGAGCAGGTAGACAGGTGTGTAGATCTGAGCAGGTAGACAGGTGGGTCCAGCAGGTAGACAGGTGTGTAGATCTGAGCAGGTAGACAGGTGTGTAGATCTGATCCGGGCCCTGCTCCTCATACCTGGTTCAACTAAGCCGATCAAAAGTCCTATTAGCCAGCTGCTTAAATTAACCCGATGATTGATGTCAGGCTATCTCGGTTTCTCAAAGGCTGATTCGCGCTCAAACTATCTCGTTATTTCGAGCCAGACTTCAGTAATCAGGATAATTGCGCGCGCCCATCCTAGTGATTGCCCGACCATGATTTTGATGTTCACGCTCAGTTAATTTTCCTCCATAAATTCATCAAGCTCTGGAAACGGCCCATTTCTACTCTTGAGTTTCCTCGTGAACGCTTGTATTTTATCATTGGACGACAGGATGGTTGTGTTTTCACCTTGTACTGACAGATTAAGTCCATTCATTTTTGCAAATATGCAAGACAAATATGCCAGCCTTGTTATCCAGTCGGCATCGGAGGTGGGCAGCGAGCTGGGACGCATTCTCCGTCGGAAACAAGCGCGCCTCATCCCGCAGCTCGAACATGCGCCGTAGCTCTGACGTGCTGTATGTAGGAAATCCATAGGCCGAATATGATTTATTATCAGCATTTTATGTCTATTTTACATTTCAAACGCATTTCTTTTACCAGTTTAATGTATTTTAATGGTTTTTAAATATAGGCCTATTTCACACATTCTATGAAATCAATACATTCTGGAAATCATCTCGTGACCCCCCCCCCACGGCTGCCCGCGACCCCTCTAGAAAAACTAAGCACAAAAAAAAATTATTCAGAGTGGTCTAATGGGATCTCTGAGGAAGGGAGCAGCCATTTATTTTTCTCCGAGGGAGGGGCCAGCGTATCCAGCTAACTTAAGTAAACCTGCGCTGGAGCAGGTTCAAGTTTATGGATCTGTTGCTATAGTGATTTAGCCAAACTTGCTTCGTGGAATCCGAAAAGCCTGACTTATGTCAAGTTATCCTGAAAATGATCCGGCTAACTCAGTTAGCCAGGTACGAGGAACGGGGCCCTGTTCATCACCAGTACACACAAATATACACAAATACACACCTCTTCCAGCTCACAGCTCCGGGGTTGTCACCAGCTTGGCTGGCCGTTCACACTAATACAATTGGCTGTATTAGAGGGTGGGAGAAGCTGGCGGGGTGGGTCCGGGTCGTTGTAAACAGCGACTCCTACAGTTCGGTCGGGGCGCCTGCTAAGCGCGGATAGGATCTAAGGGGGGTAGTGTGATCCTTCCACACGTTACGCCCTCTCAGTGAGAGTCCGCGCTGCCAGGTGAAAAGAAGCGGTTGATTGGCTGGACGTGTGTCGGAGGAAGCACGTGATAGCCTCCACTCTCCCAGACCGACTGTGGGGGGTAGAGTGCGCAGCGACCAGGAAGGGGATTGGGAATTGGCATAACGACTAAACATTGGGATTGGAGAAAATCGGAGGAAAAAGGAGGGGGAAAAAGATTTAAAAAAAATAAAAAAATAAATACACACCTCTGGTCCCAGTCCTGTTCATCACCTGTACACACAAATACACACAAACACTAGGGATGTTCGATATTGGCTTTTTTACATATACCGATATTGTCCAACTCTTAATTTCCGATACCGATATCAACCGGTACCGATATATGCAGGGTTTCCCCCCCCCAAAAAACTGAATAATTTCAGGTAATTAACATTACATATCTCTTGTTGTGGAATTAACACAACATTATGCATACTTTTGACAATAAATAAAATAAGAATTAGTTCTTACTTGCTTGCCTGGGTAAGTAAAGGTTAAATAAATGTAAACAAATAAATAAAAGGCCATTTGAAAACCGATACCGATATTTTCCGATATAACATTTTAATGCCAATATTGGCCGATAATATCGGTAGGCCGATAATATCGGACATCCCCACCTCTGTTCAGATCTGTGTGTGTGTGTGTGTGTGTGTGTGTGTGTGTGTGTGTGTGTGTGTGTGTGTGTGTGTGTGTGTGTGTGTGTGTGTGTGTGTGTGTGTGTGTGTGTGTGTGTGTGTGTGTGTGTGTGTGTGTGTGTGTGTGTGTGTGTGTGTGTGTGTGTGTGTGTGTGTGTGTGTGTGTGTGTGTGTGTGTGTGTGTGTGTGTGTGTGTGTGTGTGTGTGTGTGTGTGTGTGTGTGTGTGTGTGTGTGTGTGTGTGTGTGTGTGTGTCTCTGCTCCAGGTCCAGTGGTCGGAGGCTGACAGGCAGCTCAGGGAGGCGGTTCTGGAGCTCCTGGACTCAGCCCAGTGTGAAGCCCAGAGGAGAGCGTCTCAGAGCGGGTACCTGGCCCTCCTACTGCCCCCTGCTGTCCTGCACATCCTCACGCAGGGTGAGACTGCTGCTGCCCCCTGCTGGTGAAACCCTAACCCTTAATATTATATAGACTGCTGCTGCCCCCTGCTGGTGAAACCATAACCCTTAATATTATATAGACTGCTGCTGCCCCCTGCTGGTGAAACCCTAACCCTTAATATTATATAGACTGCTGCTGCCCCCTGCTGGTGAAACCCTAACCCTTAATATTATATAGACTGCTGCTGCCCCCTGCTGGTGAAACCCTAACCCTTAATATAATATAGACTGCTGCTGCCCCCTGCTGGTGAAACCATAACCCTTAATATTATATAGACTGCTGCTGCCCCCTGCTGGTGAAACCATAACCCTTAACCCTTTCACTGCCACACGACAGCCGGTTAACCCTTTCACTGTGACAATACAGAAGGTTAGCCCTTTACTATCACACAACCGACGGCGATGCTCCATCATTAGCTCCACGGATTTAACCTTCTGTCGTGTGGCAGTGAAAGGGTTAATATTATTGAATGTTTTTTTTGTTGTTGAAATTCTCTGTTTATTTGAAAGTGCAGGAAAAACGACAATCGTTAAGTTACATTTTGAAATAATAAACTTTTTTATTCTTTTGACCATCATTATTGTCATCATCACCATCTACACCATACTGTATATATACACATATATATATATACATACACATCAAACAATATATGTATTTACATAAATACCCATACATATATATTCATACACTCATAAACCCACATATACTCATACTGTGACATTTGGGGTTTTGTTTTCACCTGGTGGTAAATCACCTGTCCTTCTGCCCTGGCGCTGCCCAGTGGTAAATCACCTGTCCTTCTGCCCTGGCGCTGCCCAGTGGTAAATCACCTGTCCTTCTGCCCTGGCGCTGCCCAGTGGTAAATCACCTGTCCTTCTGCCCTGGCGCTGCCCAGTGGTAAATCACCTGTCCTTCTGCCCTGGCGCTGCCCAGTGGTAAATCACCTGTCCTTCTGCCCTGGCGCTGCCCAGTGGTAAATCACCTGTCCTTCTGCCCTGGCGCTGCCCAGTGGTAAATCACCTGTCCTTCTGGCCCGGCGCTGCCCAGCGGTAAATCACCTGTCCTTCTGCCCTGGCGCTGCCCAGTGGTAAATCACCTGTCCTTCTGCCCTGGCGCTGCCCAGTGGTAAATCACCTGTCCTTCTGCCCTGGCGCTGCCCAGTGGTAAATCACCTGTCCTTCTGCCCTGGCGCTGCCCAGTGGTAAATCACCTGTCCTTCTGGCCCGGCGCTGCCCAGCGGTAAATCACCTGTCCTTCTGCCCTGGCGCTGCCCAGTGGTAAATCACCTGTCCTTCTGCCCTGGCGCTGCCCAGTGGTAAATCACCTGTCCTTCTGCCCTGGCGCTGCCCAGCGGTAAATCACCTGTCCTTCTGCCCTGGTCGTCCTGATTGATACCTGCTGTGTATAGCTTGCCCTGCTTCATATGTCCTTCTTGTTTACTGTTCACATTGTCAGTCATTCACTGATCGTTAACGTGAGTACTCTTGCCAGAAGCAACGCTCCCGTTTTGGAGGATACGTTTCTTACCGTGGTTATCGGTATCGTGCTTTGCATTATTGTGTACGTAATTATATTTGAGTGTGTGTACTTTGGTGTGTGCGTCTGCAGCATCATCAAGTGCCGTGTTATCCTCAGCTTATCCCGTTTTGGAGACTGGCTTTCTCCCATTTGTTTTTCCCTGTTTAAGTGTTTTGGTTTCGTATAGAGTTTTGCAGTTGTCTCGCCTTTTCTTTCCTACGTTATATAGGGTTTGTGGAGACTGTGTCTCACCGTTATTGTTTGCTACGTGCTACTAACTGATTCGCTATTCACAATAAAGACATTATTATATTGTGAAGATCAACCATCGCATTCCGCCTCCTCTGTTCTACTCTGCGCATGGGTCCAACACACCTACCCCAACGCTAACACATACTCACATACCCACATATATCTATACATACGTATAGATACCATACATACTGTACATGCCCACAATCCTATACATATACAGTACATATACATATTCATACAGATGTGAAAATAAATAGGATGAGAAATGTCCGGGAAAAGAAGGGATCAGGTCGATAAAGAGTTATGTGAGCGGTTTAGCGGTTTGGTGCGTGAGCGGTTTGGTAGCTGAGCGGTTTGGTGCGTGAGCGGTTTGGTAGCTGAGCGGTTTGGTAGCTGAGCGGTTTGGTAGCTGAGCGGTTTGGTACGTGAGCGGTTTGGTAGCTGAGCGGTTTGGTAGCTGAGCGGTTTGGTAGCTGAGCGGTTTGGTAGCTGAGCGGTTTGGTAGCTGAGCGGTTTGGTGCGTGAGCGGTTTGGTAGCTGAGCGGTTTGGTAGCTGAGCGGTTTGGTAGCTGAGCGGTTTGGTAGCTGAGCGGTTTGGTAGCTGAGCGGTTTGGTAGCTGAGCGGTTTGGTGCGTGAGCGGTTTGGTAGGTGAGCGGTTTGGTGCGTGAGCGGTTTGGTAGCTGAGCGGTTTGGTAGCTGAGCGGTTTGGTAGCTGAGCGGTTTGGTAGCTGCGCGGTTTGGTAGCTGAGCGGTTTGGTAGCTGAGCGGTTTGGTAGCTGAGCGGTTTGGTGCGTGAGCGGTTTGGTAGGTGAGCGGTTTGGTGCGTGAGCGGTTTGGTAGCTGAGCGGTTTGGTAGCTGAGCGGTTTGGTAGTCTCTGTCTCTCAGCCTCCGCTTCCTGTCTCTCAGCCTCCGCTTCCTGTCTCTCAGCCTCCGCTTCCTGTCTCTCAGCCTCCGCTTCCTGTCTCTCAGCCTCCGCTTCCTGTCTCTCAGCCTCCGCTTCCTGCTCTTCTCGCTGAGTGACGACAAAGAACCGCTCTGTACTTTTCCACTTGAATTCCCACCAGGTCTAGGAGTGAGAGGTTTCCCACCAGGTCTATAGTGAGAGGTTTCCCACCAGGTCTAGGAGTGAGAGGTTTCCCACCAGGTCTAGGAGTGAGAGGTTTCCCACCAGGTCTAGGAGTGAGAGGTTTCCCACCAGGTCTATAGTGAGAGGTTTCCCACCAGGTCTGGGAGTGAGAGGTTTCCCACCAGATCTAGGAGTGAGAGGTTTCCCACCAGATCTAGGAGTGAGAGGTTTCCCACCAGATCTAGGAGTGAGAGGTTTCCCACCAGGTCTAGGAGTGAGAGGTTTCCCACCAGGTCTAGGAGTGAGAGGTTTCCCACCAGGTCTATAGTGAGAGGTTTCCCACCAGGTCTAGGAGTGAGAGGTTTCCCACCAGGTCTAGGAGTGAGAGGTTTCCCACCAGGTCTAGGAGTGAGAGGTTTCCCACCAGGTCTAGGAGTGAGAGGTTTCCCACCAGGTCTAGGAGTGAGAGGTTTCCCACCAGGTCTAGGAGTGAGAGGTTTCCCACCAGGTCTATAGTGAGAGGTTTCCCACCAGGTCTATAGTGAGAGGTTTCCCACCAGGTCTAGGAGTGAGAGGTTTCCCACCAGGTCTATAGTGAGAGGTTTCCCACCAGGTCTGGGAGTGAGAGGTTTCCCACCAGGTCTATAGTGAGAGGTTTCCCACCAGGTCTATAGTGAGAGGTTTCCCACCAGGTCTGGGAGTGAGAGGTTTCCCACCAGGTCTATAGTGAGAGGTTCCCCACCAGGTCTATAGTGAGAGGTTTCCCACCAGGTCTATAGTGAGAGGTTTCCCACCAGGTCTAGGAGTGAGAGGTTTCCCACCAGGTCTAGGAGTGAGAGGTTTCCCACCAGGTCTAGGAGTGAGAGGTTTCCCACCAGGTCTATAGTGAGAGGTTTCCCACCAGGTCTGGGAGTGAGAGGTTTCCCACCAGGTCTATAGTGAGAGGTTTCCCACCAGGTCTATAGTGAGAGGTTTCCCACCAGGTCTAGGAGTGAGAGGTTTCCCACCAGGTCTAGGAGTGAGAGGTTTCCCACCAGGTCTATAGTGAGAGGTTTCCCACCAGGTCTATAGTGAGAGGTTCCCCACCAGGTCTATAGTGAGAGGTTTCCCACCAGGTCTGGGAGTGAGAGGTTTCCCACCAGGTCTAGGAGTGAGAGGTTTCCCACCAGGTCTAGGAGTGAGAGGTTTCCCACCAGGTCTAGGAGTGAGAGGTTTCCCACCAGGTCTATAGTGAGAGGTTTCCCACCAGGTCTGGGAGTGAGAGGTTTCCCACCAGGTCTAGGAGTGAGAGGTTTCCCACCAGGTCTAGGAGTGAGAGGTTTCCCACCAGGTCTAGGAGTGAGAGGTTTCCCACCAGGTCTAGGAGTGAGAGGTTTCCCACCAGGTCTAGGAGTGAGAGGTTTCCCACCAGGTCTATAGTGAGAGGTTTCCCACCAGGTCTATAGTGAGAGGTTTCCCACGAGGTCTAGGAGTGAGAGGTTTCCCACCAGGTCTAGGAGTGAGAGGTTTCCCACCAGGTCTAGGAGTGAGAGGTTTCCCACCAGGTCTATAGTGAGAGGTTTCCCACCAGGTCTATAGTGAGAGGTTTCCCACCAGGTCTAGGAGTGAGAGGTTTCCCACCAGGTCTAGGAGTGAGAGGTTTCCCACCAGGTCTAGGAGTGAGAGGTTTCCCACTAGGTCTAGGAAGAGAGGTTTCCCACCAGGTCTAGGAGTGAGAGGTTTCCCACCAGGTCTATAGTGAGAGGTTTCCCACCAGGTCTATAGTGAGAGGTTTCCCACCAGGTCTAGGAGTGAGAGGTTTCCCACCAGGTCTAGGAGTGAGAGGTTTCCCACCAGGTCTATAGTGAGAGGTTTCCCACCAGGTCTAGGAGTGAGAGGTTTCCCACCAGGTCTAGGAGTGAGAGGTTTCCCACCAGGTCTAGGAGTGAGAGGTTTCCCACCAGGTCTATAGTGAGAGGTTTCCCACCAGGTCTATAGTGAGAGGTTTCCCACGAGGTCTATAGTGAGAGGTTTCCCACCAGGTCTATAGTGAGAGGTTTCCCACCAGGTCTAGGAGTGAGAGGTTTCCCACCAGGTCTATAGTGAGAGGTTTCCCACCAGGTCTAGAGGTGAGAGGTTTCCCACCAGGTCTAGGAGTGAGAGGTTTCCCACCAGGTCTAGGAGTGAGAGGTTTCCCACCAGGTCTATAGTGAGAGGTTTCCCACCAGGTCTATAGTGAGAGGTTTCCCACCAGGTCTATAGTGAGAGGTTTCCCACCAGGTCTATAGTGAGAGGTTTCCCACCAGGTCTAGGAGTGAGAGGTTTCCCACCAGGTCTAGGAGTGAGAGGTTTCCCACCAGGTCTAGAAGTGAGAGGTTTCCCACCAGGTCTAGGAGTGAGAGGTTTCCCACCAGGTCTAGGAGTGAGAGGTTTCCCACCAGGTCTAGGAGTGAGAGGTTTCCCACCAGGTCTAGAAGTGAGAGGTTTCCCACCAGGTCTATAGTCAGAGGTTTCCCAGTGTTGTTTCTCTCCTTTCTTCTTCTTCTCCTTAATGCATACTGTCTACTAATTCAATGCATACTGTCTACTAATTCAATGCATACTGTCTACTAATTTAATGCATACTGTCTACTAATTTAATGCATACTGTATTTGCTCATTTAATGCGTAATGTATTTGCTAATTCAATGCTTACTGTATTTGCTAATTCAATGCTTATTGTATTTGCTAATTCAATGCTTATTGTATTTGCTAATTCAAAGGTTATTGTATTTGCTAATTCAATGCATACTGTATTTTGCTAATTCAATGCTTATTGTATTTGCTAATTCAATGCATACTGTATTTGCTTTTAGGAGTGGGACCAGCGGTGTGTGTTTGGTTGTTGGTTTATGTGTGTATTTGTGTGTATTTGTGTGTGCAGGTGACGAACAGGAGTGGGACCAGCGGGGTGTGTGGCAGGCGGAGCTGCTGGCAGGGCTGGACAGGCTGGACGTGTGTCTGGACAGATGGACGTCACCGGGAGAGCGACAGAGTGCCACCGTCCACACCATGGTCAGACCCCTGGCATCACACTGACATCACACACACAGTCTTTGACCAATCAGAGTTTGAAACAGTTAGATCAGGGAAGACTAGGTTTACGAATTGGAAACAAAGATTTAAGTTCACAATATAACATGGAACCCCATGAGTCAGGGCCTGGTGAGAAGACATGAGGACATGAAGACATGAGGACATGAAATAATAAGGAGGGGTCAGACCAAGGTCAGGAGCAGAGGGCAAGTTGCTGCCGCACCTCCTCCGTTGTTTTTGTTGTTTTATCTGTTATATCTCGATTTGTTGAAAGTTGTCTCATGCGATTGGACTCGTCTGTTTGGAATCTGCTCGTCCGATCTAACGCTGCAACACCGAAATAGCAGTTTAAACAGTCTGTATGTGCATCGTGTCTCATCATGCACCTCCCCAAGTGATCGCACAAATCCGCTTCAAGGCCCTCGACCTGGCATACCATGCGGCAAAGGGAACCGCTCCCGCCTACCTCCGGTCAATGGTCTCTGACTACACACCCTCAAGACCCCTACGCTCTGCATCTTCTGGCCGCCTCAGACCCACTCCTATCTGAGCTCCGGGAGGGTCATCAAAGAGAAGTCGCCTATTCTCAGTCCTTGCCCCACAATGGTGGAACAAACTGCCCACCCTAGTTAGGACAGCCGAAACCTGTCCAATCTTTCGGCGTCGACTAAAGACGCACAATGATGATTTACTGATGCAGATGTAACGACTGCCACGTCAACAGGAGCTCGCTAGCTAACTCTAGCTAACTCCTCTAGCTAACTCTAGATAACTCCTCTAGCTAACTCTAGCTAACTCCTCTAGCTAACTCTAGCTAACTCCTCTAGCTAACTCTAGATAACTCCTCTAGCTAACTCTAGCTAACTCCTCTAGCTAACTCTAGCTAACTCCTCTAGCTAACTCTAGATAACTCCTCTAGCTAACTCCTCTAGCTAACTCCTCTAGCTAACTCTAGCTAACTCCTCTAGCTAACTCCTCTAGCTAACTCTAGCTACATCTAGCTAACTCCTCTAGCTAACTCTAGCTAACTCCTCTAGCTAACTCCTCTAGCTAACTCTAGCTAACTCCTCTAGCTAACTCTAGCTAGCTGTGCCAATGTTAGTTGATACATTGCCGAAGACAGGACGGTGATGACCAGAGGTCATGGAAGAACAACGCTCTGCACATTGACCTGTGATGATGTCACACAGCTTTCTTTCTTTTATGTCTCTCCAAAGGTTAAACTGATTCGATAGTGAGGTGTGTAATGCAAGGTCTTCCTGATTGATAAGCTCCATTTAATTGAGGTCATTGTGCCACTGTTGACTATTATTGATCCAAAATAATAAATAGATGAACGATTATTTGGTTGACTTTTAACAATTTGCTGTGCATGTAGTTTGATTTGTTAATTAGTTTGCACTTGTGAGACATGGATACTGTATATGGGAGGATGGCATTTGTATACTATATTTACTTCATATTTACTTTAAAACATTTTTTAGGAGCCCAGCAAGCAGCCAAGCCAAACAAAGTTTAAAGGCTGGGGAAATGATCATCCACTTCCAAATGTAAAACTTGATAACGAAGCTCTAGTAACTAACTGATCATTCAGACCCGTCCTTGTATTATTGGGTTAGATGGTAGTGTCCAGCTGAGTGACCCCACTCCTCTTAATGTGTGCTGTACTGTGTGATCTGTGTTTCAGGAGGACAGCCAGGAGGACAGACAGACGGACAGACAGGAGGACAGACAGGAGGACAGAGAGAGACAGGCCGAGCTGTGGCAGCAGTGTTGCTCCCGCCAGGCCGAGCTGGACGCCTCCATCACCGCCCTCCACTGCGTCAGACATCTCTCCCAGCTCCACGGCGACACCGCTCAGGTCAGAGCGCACACTTCAATAAACACATAGTACTGACCTGTTCTTTCCTCAACCGATGTTGATCAGTTTATAAAAAATTATTTGGAGTCTGTGGAGGAGTTTGGTGGGAAGGCCGGTGAGGAGAGCAGCCATTGTAGTAGTCGATCCGGGATGTGACGAATGAGTGGACCAGGGTTTCAGTGCTGGATTGGGACAGAGATGAGCGGAGTCTGGAGACGTTACGGAGGTGAAAGAAAGCAGTCCGGGTGATGTTTTTAATGTGTGGTGCGAAGGAGAGGGAGCCGTCCACAGTGACACTGAGGGGCGAATTCACAAAGGGACTGCACAGCTTTTTTTTTTCTATCCTCTTTTTCTCCACCTGATTTTATGTGCTTTTCCCCCCAATTTAGTCGTTATGCCAATTCCCCCCGTCCCCTACCTGGTCATTGTGCGCATGTTCCCCCTACTGGTCGGTACAAGGGAACCCTGAAGTCTACCGCATGCTTCCTCCGACACATGCGGAGACAGCCAGTGGCTCTCTTTTCACCTGGCAGCGAGGACTGTCATTGGTGAAGCGTAACGCGTGGGAGGTCACGCTGCCTTCACCACTTCCTGCCTTTCGCTGAGCAGGCGCCCAGACCTGACCTGTAGGCGTCGCTGTCCACAACGCCAGATTACCACCCACGACTTCCCTCCCGCTAACTCAGCCAAACGAGTTAGTATGATGACAGGCCCAAGCCGCAGGCAATGCTGACTCCGGGAGTCGAGACCGCAGCCTCTTGCATTGGTGACGAGCGCATTCTCCGCTACGCCACCCGACCGCACTGCACAGCTTTTTCTGACGCTATGCCAGCGCAAATAGCTCTGAAACACAGTTTGCAATTCATTTTTTCTACTCTGTATTGTATATAGTATATTGAACACTTGTATTTACACTTTGTTTACGTACTTTTGACTTTCTATTTGATACTTTATCTATTTTTATCTAGCACACTCTTAGGAGCAAAATGGAAAAAAGCATTTCATATGAAAGTATTCTGTATTTTTGTATGACAACTATTAACACTAGCACAGCCATGGAGAAAATGCCACTAATTCCCGCCAGGAACGGGTCAGATAACCCGACAGCTTATATGAGAAAAATAAACAGTGTAAACTATATAATTACCTCTGAATATAAAAATATGAGGTTTACCACAATGAAATGTAGGTTTGAGTGACATAAAAGAAAATATATAAATAAATAAATAAATAGAAAGATTATTATTATTATTTTTTTTTTATGGAAGAGCCACACATTGACGGGCAAAGAGCCACATGCGGCTCGCGAGCCACGGGTTGGCCACCCCTGCGCTAGACGCTCGCAAAGTGCTGTGACTTTCGTCTGTTCCAACGGCCCATATGTGGAATACCGTTCTAATTACATTTTCCTTTTTTTTTTTTATCTACTTTTTCTCCCATTTTCTATTTTTCTCCCATCCCAATTTCGTATCGTCCAATTCTACCCTCCCCTGTCTCGAACGCTGTTTCTTGCCTCCCACAAGCCGGCTGCAATGTGGACTAAGCCTTACATCACGTGTCCCCTCCGGTACTCGAGGAAGCAGCAGTCGCATCTTTTCACCTGCACAGCGCGATCTCTCAGCGTCGGGGGTCTGCGTTTGGAGGGCACGCCGCCCCCGTCGCTTCCTGATTCTGCTGCGCAGGCGCACCAACCGACCTGTAGGAGTCGCTGTCCACAACGTCCGATCCCCACCCATCAGCTTCCCACCCCCTAATACTGCCAATTGTATTAGTATGAACGACCAGCCAAGCTGATAGCAATGCAGAGAGCTGGGCTTGAACCCAGCGTCTTCTGCATTGGTGGTGAGCGCCTTGCCCACTGCACCACCTAGCCGCCCTCTAATTACATTTTCCTAAAATCATTTAGAAATTTCAGAAACCGTGCCAGATAAAACGGGTACTTTTAGGAAAAGTCATTGAGTGACAGAGCTGGAGCTCGACCGAGTGACGAGGATACATTTATTGAAAATGACTGTGCTAGTGATAAAGAACTTGAACTTGAAACTTGATGCAAATTCAGTGAGTAAAACAGCAGAGGGCTTTGGTGGTCTGTACTGTAGATGGTAACAATGATGGTCCTTGGAACACGGTTTGAAACTAGAGCTCTCCCTGCACTTCCTGTTTCACTGTTGTTTACAAAGGCAGGGCCTGCAATCATGTGTTATGGTTTGTAAACAACCCCAACAGCACGACACAGACAGGTAGTTCAGAGTTAGCCAAAACCGAAGGGTGTATTTATTTTCACAAAACAGAAATGTGCAACCACAATTTTAATCCTCTTGAGGGGAAATGTCCTTTAGCCAAGTTGGGCTCTGCGGCTCTGCAGCACTGCCCTAAGCAGAGTTGACTCTGCGGCTCTGC
Source organism: Notolepis coatsorum (assembly GCF_963971535.1). Classification (NCBI taxonomy): domain Eukaryota; kingdom Metazoa; phylum Chordata; class Actinopteri; order Aulopiformes; family Paralepididae; genus Notolepis; species Notolepis coatsorum. The sequence goes on along the minus strand of NC_140165.1, from coordinate 322,415,784 downwards.
AGCTTCATGCTATCCCACTCGCGGGGAAAATAGAAACGGAGAATGTCATTAGTTCCAAAACGTAGAAAATAACAGGCAGAGTCCAGTAACAAAACAATCAACAATTCTTCAGTGTTTGAGGAAACACACAGGCAGAGTCCAGTAACAAAACAATCAACAATTCTTCAGTGTTTGAGGAAACACACAGGCAGAGTCCAGTAACAAAACAATCAACAATTCTTCAGTGTTTGAGGAAACACACAGGCAGAGTCCAGTAACTACACAATCAACACATTTTCAGTGTTTGAGGAAACACACAAAAAACAGACGAAGGCTGTGAGTCCAGGGAAAAAACGAGGATATCAATTCATAGAAAAATAGTCTTCAAAAAGACTCACCAGAAGCAAGGTCGAAGTGGGAAAACGAGGCACGGGTCCACGGAGGCAGAGAGAGAACACAGCAACAACCTCCAAGGGCGCACTGGAGGAACACGAGAGGGAACATCAGTAGAGTAGGTGGTGACAAAACGACCCAGTATAAGAGTGCTCCCGCCGAGCTGATTGGTAACTCATCTCAGGTGCGTGATGGTAATTGGCACCTGGAAGCGCGCAGTACTGGACCAGCCCTCACAATGTGTACAAACCTGTTCTAGGCTTTGTTTCATACACAGTGCCTCAAAACTAACTTTTTAGTTTAATGCTTACATAAAATCAGGGGTGTAAAGTACTTGATTAATTGTACTTCGTTACAATACTTAAGTACTGTTTTTGGGGGATTTGTACTTTACTCAAGTATTATTAGGTTTGTATACTTGTACTTTTACTCAATTACATTTCAGAGAAAGAAAACATACTTTTGACTCCTTACATTTAAAATGCAGACCTACAAAGTACAAAGTACAAATCTTGCAGGTCCAACCATTTTAATTAGTATATTTGTTTCTCTGGCCGAACTAACGCTAACGTTATTAATAATCCTGCGGCCGCGCTTTATTTAAAAACAGCCAATCAAATCCCCATCAGTGGAAAACGAACCCGCCCATACCCATGCTGATTGGTCCTTGTGCCAGACTAGAAAGCGGGGATAGAAAGCGGGGATCTTTGATTAAACACCTGCTATCAGAAGAATAGACAGTACTTTTACTTTTTAGTACTTAAGTACATTTAAAAGTAGAAACTTTTTAGACTTTTACTCGAGTGTGTTTTTAGCCAGATACTCTGACTTTTACTTGAGTACGATTTTGAAACGGTACCCATACTTTCACTAAAGTATCATTTCTGGGTACTTTTTATACCCCTGCATAAAATAGAAACTGCATAGTGCGCCTTTAAGTACATATGCCTCTACTATTCAAATCAATGATCTCTACTCTTTTTAGAGTCTTGTGATGAACTACAGGTGTCTCTCTCTCCATCCAGGCGATGCTGTCGGGTCACTTCTGGCACCGGGACTACGGGCTGTCCCGGTGTGACGGACCCCAGCCGGGTGTGAAGATGGTGGGCCTGGTCCAACAGAAGGCCCTGCCTCTCCTGGAGAGACTGACCCAGCTCCTGGAAGACAAGCCTGCCAGCCTCTCCCCCAGCGGCTTCCACCAGCCCCCCTCAGGTAACTAGACCACAGCCCCCCCCTCAGGTAACTAGACCACAGCCCCCCCCCCTCAGGTAACTAGACCACAGCCCCCCCCTCAGGTAACTAGACCACAGCCCCCCCCCCCCCCCTCAGGTAACTAGACCACAGCCCCCCCCCCCTCAGGTAACTGGACCACAGCCTCTCGCCCCGGCGGCTTCCACCAGCCACCCCCCCTCAGGTACCTTCCACCAGCCACCCCCCCTCAGGTACCTTCCACCAGCCCCCCTCAGGTACCTTCCACCAGCCCCCCCCTCAGGTAACCGGACCACAGCCTCTCCCCCAGCGGCTTCCAGCAGCCCCCCTCAGGTACCTTCCACCAGCCCCCCCCCCCTCAGGTACCTCCCACCAGCCCCCCTCAGGTACCTCCCACCAGCCCCCCTCAGGTACCTTCCACCAGCCCCCCCCCCTCAGGTACCTCCCACCAGCCCCCCCCCCCTCAGGTACCTCCCACCAGCCCCCCCCCTCAGGTACCTCCCACCAGGGGAACGGCGGGCAGGTTTCTCAACGAGGGGACAGAGCTTGTCGAAGGAGGTTGCAAGGGCTGAGAGGAGGGTGGAGGTTGCCATCTCTGTGGGGAGAGCAGAGAAGGTGTCACTCAAAGGTAGAGCGGATAGTATATCAGAGGAGAGGGTGGAGGGAGATAGGGAGGGCAGGTTGCGTCTGAGTGAGACGGTTTGAGTTGGGGTGAAGACCTTTCGGTTAAGCATGAGAGTTAGTGAGAAGGATATGAAGGAATGGTCAGATACATGTAGGGGAGTTACCGTCGTGTTAATGATGCTGGAGTTACGGGAAAATATGAGATCCAAGGAGTTGCCTGCTTTGTGGGTGGGAGGCATGGCAGTGGGAGTCAGGTCAAACGATTGTAGGAGGGAGACCACTGGGACCGACTGAGATGAGTCAGGCAGGTTGAAGTCGCCCAATAGAAGGAGAGGGGTACCATCTTCCGGTAAGGAGCTTAGAAGCATGTCCAGCTCAACTGTGAAGTGATCGAGGGGACCTGGAGGGTGATAGAGTGTAACAATGGTGAGATTGAAAGGATTAGAGACAAATACTGCATGATATTCGAGAGAGGAGAGTGACAGATTTGGGAGTGGTGTTAAGTTTGTAGCCCATGAAGGAGATGTCATGAGGCCAGTGCCTCCACCCCATCTGGAAGGTCAAGGTGTGTGAGTGAAGTTATAGTTTGTAGATAATGCTGCAGGTGTTGATGAGTTATTGGGGGTTATCCAGGTCTCAGTTAGAGCCAGGAGCTGCAGATTTTGACTATGGGTGTAGGCAGTAATGAAGTCAGCTTTCTTGACTGCTGATTGACAATTCCATAAGCCTCCCCGTACTGTGACAGGTGTATTAGTGGCTGTAGGAGGGTAGGAGAGATTAGCCGGGTTGCTAGCAAACTGCCGTGGGTGGGTTGAATCTGTTCTGGACGAGCAGGTTCTGGAGGTACAGGTATGGGCAGGGCAATAGTAGAAGACATAAATACAGGCAATACAATTATAGTAGAAAAGTTAAAATAGGCAGTGTAAACAATATAGTTAACTCTGAATATATGCATCTAAGGAAGTAGGCAGTGTAGATGAGGGTCTGTATCAGTTATATTACACATAAATATGGTTACATTAAACACTAGAATCTAAATATATACTATGGGTAAGTAAAGTATACAGTATACAGAGGTGCAGTATACAGTACATAATGTACCCTAACTGGCGTGATATACATTATACATTGTAGTCCGTGCAGTTTAGATGGGAGTCAGTCACACATTCAGACATTCCTAGTTGTTCTGGAGTTCTGCTGTCGTTAGCGTGTACATGTCAAAATACTTCCCAAAGGTCAGTGAATACCACTACCACAACACCAGAGGGAGCTCCACAAATCATGTTAAACCCAGATTCGGCTCAAACAAGGGACTAAACACGTTTCGCAATTATGCCACATCAATGTGGAACGCCCTACCCACAGCTGTAAAGGGCCTACCCATGCCCTAGCCACTTTCAAAACCACTCTCAAGGAGCACCTACGGGAGATTGCAATTCAAAACTGGCCCCTGTAAATGGAGGTGATGCCAGTGAGGAGGGAGTTACAATAGTCCAGGCGGGAGAAGATGAAGGCGTGGATGAGGGATTCAGCGGCAGGGGGGGAGAAGCAGTGATGGATTTTGGCGATGTTGCGGAGGTGAAAGTATGATGTTTTAACAATGGAGCGGACATGGGGGTCAAATGAGAGGGTGGGGTCGAGGATGACACAAGGTTGCGGACTAGGGGGGAAGGGGTGATGGTGGAGTCATTGATGGTAAGTGTGAAAAAAAACTCTTGACTTGATGGGTCCGGATCTGGTGAGGGTGGTTTTGGTGCCGATGATGAAAAGATATAATCTCCTCTCCTGAAGCATACAGCTACTGTTTTATTCGGTTTAATCTTTGACATGTATTTACAGGTTTGTCAACAAAGCAGACGTGTGGATTGGAGATGTGCTCTAGAGCGTGGACAGCGTCCGTGCCCGTGGGTAAAGGTACATTCAAGTTTTTCATATTGATCCAGCTGATCAGCGTGTGTGGTGTTCAAAACTAATGCCGTTGATGATGATGATGATGATCAGAGCATCAAACCCCCCCCCCCTCCCCTTTGTTGCATTCATGATGAAACATACCTTATTATTATATACATTTGATTTGGAAATAGTAGCGTGTCCAGGCGAGAAACGCCAACGACTTTAGCAAAATTCACATAGTGCCCTATAACTCAGCTTTTCAGGAATGAGCCCGGATCACTCCTAAACTATACAATATTCACTACGGGATAACGGGCAGACGTATACATGAAAAAATTATCTCTATTTTGCATGTTCGACGGGAGAAAGTGACTGTCAAATGACCATAGTATTGTCTCCATAGCTATAATATAGAATAGAGATATAGCTCTCCAGTGAAAATAGGCTATGGATAGCTGGCGCATTAGCTACAGGGATAAGGGTAATGGCTGGTGCTGAAAGTGTTAACAGTGCTTGACAGTGCTTCTCATATACCGGCCCCCAAAATCAAATCCATCATTCCTCCCTGAAATATACGATCTACTCACATCACTCTCCGCTATGTCAGCCAATATTGTCATCATTGGTGATTTAAATATCCATGTTGACAACCCCTCCTGTCACCTTGCAACAGAGTTTCTGAGTCTGCTTGAGTGTCTTGGCCTGCAGCAGCATGTTGAGGTTCCCACGCAAAACAGGGGCCACACCCTAGATCTGGTCATTACATCAGCCCCCTTAAATAGCCTAGAGGTCTATGACCTCGGTGTGTCCGACCATAAGGTGGTCTCAATGACCCTGTCATCGATGCTGTCCTCTACTAGACAAAAACATCAAATGTCCTTCCGAAATTGGAAATCCATTGACCCAGCCACCATGACCACAGACCTCCAACGCATCACCTGCCCAGCCTATGCAACAATGGATGAACTAGTGGAGCACCACAACTCATCCCTGAGCAGTGTCTTTGACCTTCATGCCCCTGTCAAGACACGTGAGGTCAATTTTGAACGCTCCGCCCCCTGGTTCACACAGGAACTGCAGAAAATGAAAAGAGCCGGCCGTGCTCTGGAACGTCGACTCAGACACTCTGGACTCACTGTCCACAAACTGGCTTTCCGTGACCATCAAAAGGCGTACTGCAAGTCCCTGAAAGATGCTTGGTCAAACTTCTACTCCAACCTCATCAATAAAAACACTGGCAACTCTGAGCAGCTTTTTTCCACCATAAATCACCTACTGAAGCCACAACCATCCTCATCCACTGAAGCTACAGAAGAGTGGTGTAATAACTTTATGGACTTCTTCAGATCTAAAGTAAACAACATCCGCTCTCTGATGCCCAGCTCTTCCTCTCTGTTTCCCCCTGCCTCTAACCCGCCACCTGAGAACTTGCCATCTCTTCCATGTTTCACTGAGGTTCAGCAGAGCCACATTGAAAAAACCCTCAGAGGAATGAAACCATCCACCTGCACCCTGGATCCCATTCCAACTGCCCTGCTCAAGTCAAACATCCCCAGCATCAGCCCAATCATCACCCAGGCTGTTAACCTCTCCCTTCAAACTGGCCATATCCCATCTGCCCTCAAAGTTGCCATCATCAGCCCCCTCCTAAAGAAGCCCACCCTGGACCCGGAGGTTCTTGCCAACTACAGGCCTATTTCGAACCTTGCCTTCCTATCCAAGGTTTTGGAAAAGGTAGTTGCCTCCCAGCTCCAGGACCACCTTAAAAATAACACCCTGTTCGAGAAGTTCCAGTCAGGCTTTCGCTCATCCCACAGCACGGAAACAGCTCTGCTCAGGGTGACGAATGACCTTCTAATGACCGCTGATGCAGGATCACCATCACTCCTCATCCTCCTCGATCTGACAGCGGCGTTTGACACTGTGGACCACACCATCCTCCTGGAGCGCCTCCACAACACTGTTGGACTGTCGGACCATGCACTACAGTGGTTTCAGTCCTACCTCTTAGGCAGGACTGAATATGTCTCACTGAGAGGACACAAGTCCAGGCTGCTCGAGGTCACCTGTGGTGTTCCGCAGGGGTCGGTTCTTGGTCCCATCCTATTCATCACCTACATGCTCCCCCTCGGTCGTGTCATCGGCAGACATGGAATGTCCTTCCACTGTTATGCCGATGACACACAACTCTACATAAAAACGGCACCAAACCCCTCTGCAGCTCTGTCATGCCTCACCACCTGTCTTAGGGAGATAAAGGCATGGATGAACAGCAACTTCCTCCAACTAAACAGCAAAAAAACCGAGGCACTTCTAATTGGCACCCCTCACCAGCTTCAGTCTTCATCCATATCACATCTCACCTTTGACGGCCAGGTAATACCCCTCTCCCCCTCAGTCACAAATCTGGGGGTTCGATTTGACCCCCACCTGACCTTCAACATCCACATAAAACACCTCTGCAAGACCTCATTCTATCACCTAAAAAATATATCAAAACTCCGTCCCACTCTAACCCTGTCAGACGCAGAGAAGCTTGTCCGTGCCTTCATCTCCTCAAGACTGGACTACTGTAATGGACTCTTCATCGGGATTCCTGGCAAGAGCATCCAAAAACTGCAATACATCCAGAACAGCGCTGCCAGGATCCTGATGAGAGTCTGTAAACACGATCACATAACCCCCATCCTCCACTCACTTTCAACACTGTTTGATGAACATTGTTACTCAGCTGATAGAGTTGCACCCTTCCTTCCTGATGACCTGTCGTACAGAACCTGTAAGTCGCTTTGGATAAAAGCGTTTCAGCTAAATGACTAAATGTAAATGTAGGGCATTTAAAACCTTGAGGCGATTTGGGAACATTCCAAGATCTCTCTGGGTGGCATCCAACCGCACCGGAGCCAGCCACACCAAGACGTACGCAACTGGCCTCGTTCTGTGTCTGTGCACAAACACCAAGACGTACGCAACTGGCCTCGTTGTGTGTCTGTGCACAGACACCAAGACGTACGCAACTGGCCTCGTTGTGTGTCTGTGCACAGACACCAAGACGTACGCAACTGGCCTCTCTTTGTGTGTCTCTGCACAGACACCAAGACGTACGCAACTGGCCTCTTTGTGTGTCTGTGCACAAGTGGTGCTTAATCTCACTGTCGTGGAGAGGTCCCCTCTGTGTGACCGGCCCTCAGTGAAGGGGTCTCAACACGTGTCCAGGGCCCCTCTGTGTGACCGGCCCTCAGTTCATTCATCTTGGCCCGTTTGCCACTTGTTTTCCATGAGGCCTTGTGTGTAGAGAACAGAAAGTCCGGGCTGGGGCTGAAGTGTTTTCGACCCATCTCGCCTCTAGTTATAGACCACAATCAGGCCTTTGTCTAATGGATTCAGTACAGCGGCGTCCAGCTTCAGAGGAGAAGAGACCTTTAGCATAGGCTCCTCTGTGTCTTGGTCAGTAACTTCATGTAATGTTTCTATTGACAGAGACACGTTTTTTCTTTTGGCCTTTTTCTAGAATTTTTCTCCCATCCCCCAATTTAGTCATTATGCCAATTCCCTTCCCGGTCGTTGTGCGCATTGCCTTACTAGTTGGGTCATCTGTGGCACCTCCGTGACCGTGGAGAGCGAAGGTCCGTTTCTCAATGGATTTGTCATCTAGGAGGGTTAATAAACAAATTGTATTTTTTTAAAAGGCAGGGGAAATTTGTGAGAGACCAAATCCAAAATGGCTGCCGTGGAAATGAACTTTTTAATGGTTTGACCTACAATGATGCACAATACATGGTTTCAGAGCTTATTTTGGTCAAGGAATACATATTTGGTGTTTATATAATGATTTGACCTATTGTTGACCTTCAACTGCAAGATGGCTGCCAATTTTTTGCTCCAAACGGGATTTCTTCGTCACAGAGCCTTCATATTAGGCTCTAATGAAAGCTCTGCTTATGATGAGTTGAATAATATACAGTATAAGTACACAGAAGTCATCTCTGAGGTCAATAAAGTCAATGTTTGTGTGTAAACAACAGTTGCTGATTTGCGGTTTTCCATTAAATAGGGTAGGCTACTGAGAATATGGTGTCCAGTTCATCCCATCACATTTTCATAATGAACCAAAAATAATTTTGCACTATAGCCTAACATAAAATAGTATTCTGTATGCAAAGCTAGCAAGGTTAGTTGCTTGAGCTGAATTTAAAGGTCAACTCAAAACAAACATTAAAATTCACTTCGAAATTTAAACAGAATCCTAGGCTACACACAGCACACAGTAAAGGGAACTTGACTTCGAACTCAGCTGACTGTCTAGCCCTAATCCCTGTCGCGCAATGTCCCTTTCAGTAAAGCTTTAGTTTTTGCTAAGAGTATGGACTTGTAATCTTGACCTTGTTGAAACGCCCCTTTTTCAGTCAAGCATTTTCAGTTTAGCTCAGCCAGATTTCTGTGGAAGGGGGTACGGAAGACGACGTCCAAGCCAGGATTGGAAAGGCAAGGACAACATTCATCCTGCTAAACAATATCTGGAAGGCAAAAAAAACTCACTCAGGACCAAGCTACAAATCTTCAACTCAAATGTAAAGACCACTCTACTACATGGCTCAGAATCCTGGAAAACCATCACCACTATACAAGGTGTACCCTGCACCGCGTCTGACGGAGAACCATCACCACTATACAAGGTGTACCCTGCACCGTGTCTGACGGAGAACCATCACCACTATACAAGGTGTACCCTGCACCGTGTCTGACGGAGAACCATCACCACTATACAAGGTGTACCCTGCACCGTGTCTGACGGAGAACCATCACCACTATACAAGGTGTACCCTGCACCGTGTCTGACGGAGAACCATCACCACTATACAAGGTGTACCCTGCACCGTGTCTGACGGTGCTTCTGTGCGGCGGGAAGCGGACTTCGCAGAGAGGGACAGCTGAACAAACAAAAGGGGAGGGGCTTCAGACAGACATTTTAGATCAGATAAATGGGGCGGGCTTATTTAGAACATTGCAAAGGGGCGGGGCTTCGGGGCAATTAACTCGTCAAACAGCTCATAATATATATATATATTATATTCTGACAGAAGCAGCATTCTGTCAGAGAGAGACACACACAGAGAGATACATACAGAGAGACACAGAGAGAGACACACAGAGAGAGAGACACAGAGAGAGAGACACACAGAGAGATACATACAGAGAGACACAGAGAGAGACACACAGAGAGAGAGACACAGAGAGAGAGACACACAGAGAGACACAGAGAGAGAGACACAGAGAGACACAGAGAGAGAGACACAGAGAGAGGCAGAGAGAGAGAGAGACACACACAGAGAGAGAGAGACACACACAGATAGAGACACACAGAAAGACACAGAGAGAGAGACACAGAGAGAGACACAGAGAGTGAGACACAGAGAGACACAGAGAGAGAGACACAGAGAGAGACAGCGAGAGAGAGACACACACACAGAGAGAGAGACACACACAGAGAGAGACACACAGAGAGACACAGAGAGAGACACAGAGAGAGAGAGACAGAGAGAGAGACACACAGAGAGACACAGAGAGAGAGACAGAGAGAGAGACACAGAGAGAGAGACACACACACACAGAGAGACACACAGAGAGAGACACACACAGAGAGACACAGAGAGAGAGACACACAGAGAGAGAGACACAGAGAGAGAGACACACACACAGAGAGAGACACACAGAGAGACACAGAGAGAGAGAGACACAGAGAGAGAGAGACACAGAGAGAGAGACACACACACAGAGAGAGACACACAGAGAGACAGAGAGACACAGAGAGAGAGAGACACACACAGAGAGAGAGACACACAGAGAGACACAGAGAGAGAGACAGAGAGAGAGACACAGAGAGACAGAGAGACACAGAGAGAGAGAGACACACACAGAGAGAGAGACACACAGAGAGACACAGAGAGAGAGACAGAGAGAGAGACACAGAGAGAGAGAGACACACAGAGAGAGACACACACACACACAGAGAGAGACACACACAGAGAGAGACACACACACAGAGAGACACACACACAGAGAGAAAGAGAGACACAGAGAGAGAGACGCAAACACAGAGAGACACACACACACACACACACACAGAGAGAGAGACACACAGAGAGAGAGACACACACACAGAGAGAGAGCCAGAGAGAGAGAGACACACAGAGACAGAGAGACACAGAGAGAGAGACACAGAGAGAGACACACAGAGACACAGAGAGAGAGACAGAGAGAGACACACAGAGAGAGAGACACACACAGAGAGAGAGAGATACACACAGAGAGAGAGACACACAGAGAGAGACACACACAGAGAGAGAGCCAGAGAGAGAGACACTGATCATGACTGAATCATTGATTGAATACCTTTATACTCCTATAACCTTCATACCTTTTGAAACACCTTTATATATATTTTTTCATTGATTGAATACCCTTATACCTTTATAACCTTTATACCCTTTGAACACCTTTATATATTTTTTTGTACAAAATGCAATCATTTTGCCATCAGTTGTTGGAACATATACAGGGTATTTGCTCTTCAACATTCGGCCTTAAGAGTAGAGACTCTACAGGCTATAACAAACAATGACCTCCTAATCCTAACTGAGACATGGTGCAGAGAAGATGTAGACACACACTGCCCTCCTCACTATAGAGAGGTCATTTTGCCATCAAATAAAACAAAACATATTAGTCAGGGCAGAGACTCAGGGGGATTGATAATTTGGTACAAATCACAACTCCACCAGTCAATACAGATTCTAAAAACCGGGAACAATCATATTTGGTTAAAACTAAATAAAGAAGTAATCCCCTCTCAAAGAGACCTATTTATCTGTGTAATTTACGTACCACCCACTAGGTCTCCATATTACTCAGACGACATCTTCTCCAACCTTGAGTCAGAAATATGTCTTTATCAAAGTCAAGGTCATGTGCTTGTTTGCGGTGACTTCAATGCCCGAACGGGAACCCACCCTGATTTCACCAGTACACATGGAGACAAATTCATATCTGACCACACCATATGCAACCATGTAAACCAGTCCCCTAGAAATAACCATGACACTTCCATAAACAAAAATGGGAAGGATTTATTACAGCTGTGTAGAGGACTGAGTCTCTACCTTGTCAATGGGCGTGTGAGAGGGGACTCACAAGGAAGGTACACGTACTGCTCACCCCTTGGCAGCAGCACAGTAGATTACATGATAACAGATCTGGATCCAGTATCTTTCAGTTCATTCACAGTCAAACCCCTGACCCCACTCTCCGACCACAGTCAGATCACTGCATACATGAAGAGAACTGAGTCCCTCAAAAATCCCCCTACACAGCCCAGTAAACTACACAACATCCCCAAATACTACAGATGGTCCCAGAACAGCATGCAGGACTACCAGAGAGCCATCACCAGTGATGGGACACAATCACTGTTAGATACGTTCCTAGCCACGCCATACTCTAACAGTGTTGAAGGAGTAAACCTAGCTGTAGAACACATCAATTATATATTTGAAAGAACCGCAATAAAGTCCAAATTAAAATTATCAGGTAAAAAGGACCACTGGTTTGACAAAGAATGTAATGTTCTTAGAACACAGCTAAGAAGAATATCAAACCAGAAACACATAAACCCACAAAATGACACCTTACGCCTCCAATACTGTGAATCACTGAAACACTACAAAAAGACCATCAGAACTAAAAGGAACAATCACGTAAATAAACAATTATGCAAAATAGAGGACTCTATAAGCTCTAACTCCTTCTGGGACCACTGGAACTCATTGAATAAAGATAAGCCGGAAGAAATGGCTATCCAAGATGGGGATGTTTGGACAAACCACTTCACACAACTCTTTACAACTGTACCCTTGAATACAAAAACGGAAACCAGCCAGATATGTGAAAAATTACAAAAATGGGAAGATATCATAAAAGATAATCAAAACCCTCTAGACTTCCCAATCACAGAACAAGAGCTGAAATCAAAACTCCAGTGCCTTAAAGCTAGAAAGGCCTGTGGTACAGATGGCATATTAAATGAAATGATTAAACACAGCTCTGAAAAATTCCAATTGGCTATTTTAAAATTATTCAATTTGACACTACATTTAGGCTATTTTCCTGATGTCTGGAATGAAGGACTCATAACCCCAATATTCAAGAGTGGAGATAAACATGACCCAAAAAACTATAGGGGTATCTGTGTGACAAGTAATTTGGGCAAACTTCTATGTAGTATCATCAACACCAGACTCATAGAATTCCTTACGGAACACAGTGTTCTAAGTAAAAGCCAAATCGGATTCTTACCAAATTATCGTACCTCTGACCATATATACACTCTTAAAACCCTAATTGACATTCACGTAAAACAGAACAAAAACAAAATATATTCCTGCTTTGTCGATTTCGAAAAAGCTTTTGATTCAATTTGGCACAAAGGTCTTTTCTTCAAAATTCTAGAAAGTGGTGTTGGAGGAAATACATATGACTTGATCAAATCCATGTACACAAAAAACAGATGTGCTGTTAGAATTGGCAATAAAAGAACACATTTCTTCACCCAGGGTCGCGGAGTCCACCAGGGGTGCAATTTATGCCCAACATTGTTTAATATATATATAAATGAATTAGCAAAGTTATTAGAACTTTCCACTGCACCCGGCCTGATTCTGCACGATACCAATGTAAAATTACTGATGTATGCAGATGATCTGGTTCTGCTGTCAGCCACTAAAGAGGGTCTACAACCAGTTCTGCCAGACATGGTCCCTGAACGGAAACATGAAGAAGACTAAAGTCATGATCTTTCAAAGGAGACACGAGTCTCAGAGTTCACATAATACATTTAAATTAGGCACACACATATTAGAAAACACAAAAAGCTACCCATATTTGGGATTGAAAATAAATCATAATGGTAACTTCAATATGGCTGTGAATGAACTGAAGGAGAAGGGAAGAAGGGCTTTTTATGCCATCAAAAGGAAAATTCCAATTGACATCCCAATTAGGACTTGGCTCAAAATTCTAAATTCTGTAATAAATCCAATAATATTATATGGCAGTGAAGTGTGGGGTCCATTAACTAACCAAGATTTCCCAAAATGGGAAAAACACCCATTAGAAGTACTGCATGCAGAATTGTGCAAAAACCTACTTAAGGTCCACAGACACACTGCCAATAATGCATGCAGGGCAGAACTTGGCCAATACCCCCTAATCATTCAAATTCAAAAGCGAGCCATAAAATTTTACACACACCTCCAATCAAGTGACCCCCACTCCTACCACTACAAAGCCCTTCAGAGCCAAGAGATGAACCCAGATAAGAGTCCCCTCTGCCAGCTAGTCAGAAATCTCTGCCCACAAACGCTTCAGGACAGATACCAAGAAATCTGGCCCAACCAAATAATCTCAAAACAAAAAGAAAATTATATAGAATATTGGAACAAATCAACCAAATCTCAAAGTAAATTAGAATTCTACTTGACCCTAAACAGAGAGTACACAGTGGCAGAATACCTGACTACTGTGAATGAGATAAAATTAAGAAAAACATTGACACGGTACAGAATGAGTGGACATGGTCTAGCCATTGAAACAGGCCGTCACAGGCAGAACTGGCTGCCCAGAGAGGCCAGGCTGTGTTCACTTTGCCATCAGGGGGACATTGAGACAGAACCTCACTTCCTGCTATACTGTGAGAAATACAAGGATCTAAGAGAAGTCTTCTTTGATAAAATAAACAAAATTGACGCACAGTTTATCCATCTCCCTGATCACCAAAAGCTGCTATACATGTGTGGGGAGAAAAGTCAGTGTACAGCATTAGCTGCAAAATATGTAGACGGTTGTCACAAAATACGAGAACAAGCTCTGTAAATGTATCTGAGTGGCCACACTTGAAAAATGACTACCCGATCGAGTGACTATTTTGTAAATTAATATGTTTCTTGTTGATTGTCCTTACTGTTATTACTAATATTATGATATTTTATTGCTTAATATATATGTTATTGTTTGTATGTTGAACTTGCTTTGGCAATAAGTATGTTAATATTTCATGCCAATAAAGCCTATTTGAATTGAATTGAGACACACAGAGAGAGACACACACAGAGAGAGAGCCAGAGAGAGACACACAGAGAGAGACACACAGAGAGAGACACACAGAGAGAGACACACAGAGAGAGAGACACACACATAGAGAGAGCCAGAGAGAGAGACACACAGAGAGAGAGAGAGAAAGAGAGAGAGAGAGAGAGAGAGAGAGAGAGAGAGACACAGAGAGATTTTTTTGATTTTAGAAAAACATTTATTTACATAATCCTCATTACAATGTACAATGTGTATGTCAATACAATTAAACAACTAACTACACATTATATTGGGCAACATGTGTCCCCATCACACTTAAAACCACATGAGATCTCACAACAAAAAACAATGCTAAAATACACCTGTCCTTCTGCAACACAACATGAAGGTCCACCCAAACAAAAAAGTATCCATACAACACATAATATGTCATCAAGAACAACATATGAGCAACCCAAAAGGGTCCCGTCAGTCCATTTGTGTCAGTTTTTATCCAGCTCATGAAAAAAAAGATCCCCTTCATCAGGACCTTCCGTTCCACCGAAATAAACCTGCAACAGGTATTGTTCCCCGACGCTCCGCGCTTCAGTCCAATCGTCCAGACAGACCCTGTTGTGACAGGCCGTCCTCAGCCCCAATAAAGAAGCCACTTCCTCTGACCCGGCTACATTCACAACATCTTTCAGTGTCATTGTCCCAACTGCTTGCAGACACTGTCCAAGCCCAGGTCTACTCCCTGAATGTCCAGCCGGGCTCCACACATCAGAAGCTCCATTATCATGGTAACATTATATTATCCAGTTTTCTGAGCTTCTGCACAATTTTCCTCAGTCTAAAAACTTCCTGGGAAGTGTACCCCCCATTGTTCTTCAACCTCATTTGAGTCCTTGCTGAAAAAATAAACATCTCTAAATCTTCAAAAAAATCTTCCACTTTGACACTTCTCAAATTTTTTGTTGTGTGCAGGAACTTCTGTATCTGCCTGACTGCATAAAATTTTTTCCGTTGTGAATCAGACACTTGAGAAGCATTTGGGAACTCATCTTCCTCAACACTTGAGATGTCATCCCCCATTGTTTTTCAATCTCACCCCATTGCTTTTCAACCTCATCCTCGTCCATGCTGGACTGAGAGGAACCTGTGTCTTCTACACCCTCCTGACTCTCTTTGACCAAACTTGTCACTCTTTTCTTATCCTGAGAGCCCACCCCTCCATCACTTCCCACCACGCCATCCACTGTCTGACTGTGTACATTGTCCACCACATTCAAATGTTCCCCTATTACTTCACTTGTCATATTTTTTTGATTCCTTTTGTTACCCTGACGTGGTGTTGGGCTTGGGGGGACAAAAAAAACTTTGCTCTCCCCTGTTACCTCGCCACTTGTTGAAGGGGGGGCAGCATCTCTGATTCCCACCTCCTTACCTACACAACCACTGGTTGAGGGGGGAACAACGTCTCCCACCCCTCCACTGTACCTGCACCACCCGCACCACCCCTGTTACCCCACAGTCGCCACTAGTTGAGGGGGGGGGCAGCTTCCCTCACTCCTCCCTCCTCTGTACCACGGCTCTGCTCCGTACCTGCTACACCGGTTCTGTGGCCCTGCATCTGGATACTATCCGCTGCGCTACTGACGGTCCGCAAAGGGCCACTGTTTACAGTGCTGACGGTCTGCAGCGGGACAACTCTGCGCTGCCACACTCCGAGCTCTCCCTCTCTACACCTGCACTATGCGCAGCTTCGACTGGGATCACCGTCCCCGCTGCACTGCGCGCAGGCTGAGACTGTGCGCCTCTCCCCTCTTCCCTCACACAATCTCGGATTCGATGACCCTCTTCCCCGCATCTGAAACATTTTGAGTTTCCAGAGTTCACAAAAACGACGTAATCAAAATCATCAACTCTTAATTTTAAAACCAAATCAATCTCTTCTCTGTTGTTCTCGAGAATCATTAAAACTTGGCGTCTATGTGACACAACATGTTTTAACAACGGAGATTTGCATCCAGATGACAGTTTTCTTATCGGGGAAATTATCCTCCCATATCTTGCAAGTTGATTTATCAGAGACAGAGACAGAGAGAGACACACATAGAGAGATAGCCAGAGACACACACACACAGACAGAGAGAGAGAGAGACAGAGAGAGAGACTCAAGAGAGAGAGAGAGAGAGAGAGAGAGAGAGAGAGAGAGAGAGACACACACACACAGACACACACCCAGAGAGAGAGCCAGAGAGACACACACACACACAGAGAGGCAGAGAGAGAGAGAGAGAGACACACACACACACACACACAGAGAGAGCCAGAGAGACACACACACAGAGAGGCAGAGAGAGAGAGAGAGAGAGAGAGAGAGAGAGAGAGAGAGAGAGAGAGAGAGAGAGAGAGAAGAGAGAGAGAGAGAGAGAGAGAGAGAGAGAGAGAGAGAGAGAGAGAGAGAGAGAGAGAGACAGACAGACAGACAGACAGACAGACAGACAGACAGACAGACAGACAGACAGACAGACAGACAGACAGACAGACAGACAGACAGACAGACAGACACAGACAGACAGACAGACAGACAGACAGACAGACAGACAGACAGACAGACAGACAGACAGACAGACAGACAGACGACAGACAGACAGACAGACAGACAGACAGACAGACAGACAGACAGACAGACAGACAGACAGACAGACAGACAGACAGACAGACAGACAGACAGACAGACAGACAGACAGACAGACAGACAGACAGACAGACAGACAGACAGACAGACAGACAGACAGACAGACAGACAGACAGACAGACAGACAGACAGACAGACAGACAGACAGACAGACAGAGCCAGAGGTCACTCTTAACACTATGAAGATGAATGGAAGCTGATGCTTCTGTGTTTTGGCTGGAACAGTCTATTAGCAGTCCTTGTTAGCCCATTTATACCAGCAGTCCTTGTTAGCCCATTTATACCAGCAGTCCTTGTTAGCCCATTTATACCAGCAGTCCTTGTTAGCCCATTTATACCAGCAGTCCTTGTTAGCCAATTGATAGCAATTATGCCACATCAATGTGGAACGCCCTACCCAAAGCTGTAAAGGAATGTGGATCACTACCCACTTTCAAAACCTCTCTCAAGGGACACCTACGGGAGACTGCAATTCAAAACTGGCCCCTGTAAATATCCTAACCCAACCCCCTCCAATGTACAGTCATTTACCTAGTATGGTTTTGTCAATAGTCCAATGTACAATTTTGTTTGTTTGTACAGTGTCTCCTCCCCCCCCCTCAATGTACAGTTTTGCTTGTTTATACAGTGTGTCTCCCCCCCCCCAACCACCTCCAATGTAAATTACCCAGTATGGTTGTCAATATCCCAATGTACCCAACCCCCCCACCCAACCTCCTCCAATGTACAGTTTCTATGTCAATGTATATACTCCCTTTTCTTGACTCCTTCTGTATCACAAAC
>NC_140165.1:322341075-322397877 GCF_963971535.1 Notolepis coatsorum | reverse complement strand
GAGAGAGAAGAGAGAGAGAGAGAGAGAGAGAGAGAAAGGGAGAGGGAGATGTTTGTCTTGCATGTTTCATGCTCCACTGGTAAGCAGTAAGCCCTCTCTGCTGCCCCCTGCTGCGCCTCGGTGTCAGTTACATTCAGCAGAGAGAGAGAGAGAGAGAGAGAGAGAGAGAGAGAGAGAGAGAGAGAGAGAGAGAGAGAGAGAGAGAGAGAGAGAGAGAGAGAGAGAGTGCTCTGGACAGACTCAGCTAGGCAAACAGGTAATGTCTAGTATTTTCAGTACTATATTTTAATTTCTTTTTTTTTGGAACACTTTTTTTTTTTTTTTTTGACATGACATACAAACATTAACAATAGAAATCCACTATAAATCATAGGGCTATTACCGACATAATACTAACAATAATGACAGCCCGGATTTTAAATTAAAATAGATCTAGATTAAAGATAAACACAAATGAATTACAATACAATACAACACATAAATGCTCCTCGCTCCCCCCCCCCACAGGACAACCCTTGGATAGCATCCACTATTCCGTTTGATACCAAGGATTAAAAGATCATATAATGCTTTATCCTCTCCACCACATCTGACCAGATTGCTATGCTGGCTTCATTAACACCTAGAATTCGTGCGGTAGATATCCCTAGATAAATGTATGCCATTCTTTTCCCATTTGGGAAATCTGATAGGTCGATGTGCAATAAGGAGTGCATTGTTATTAAATATGGGAGAGTGGCTATGCCATTTATGTTGGTTAGTAAATTGTGTGTCACGCCATATCCGGATCACATGTGTAATAAGAGGGCCAAATTTCACGTTGCATAGCTTAATTGATAAGTTGGTGTACTGTATACTACATCCTGCAGTCTATGTGGTGCCACAATGTTTTCTTCTAATGTTCTCCAGGATACAGAAGCTTGAGAATCAAACCAGGTGGTCAGTGGTCTTAAAGAGTACGTTTTAAAGTAGTGGTAGAAGTCTGGAAATGCTAAACCTCCGTCGGCTTTGTTTCTCTGTGCGGTGGATCTTTTTATTCGTGGAGGTTTATTATTCCAAATAAATGTATATGCAGCGGAGTGTAATTTTTTCCAGTAACCAGGGGGGGGGGGGGGGTAACGGTAACATTGAGCTGAAGAAGATGATTCTAGGTAAAACATCCATCTTAACTATTGATGCTCGGGCCTGTACTGAGTTTTTAAGTTTTGACCATCTGACAAAGTCATTTGTGATCCTATCTTGGATTCCTGTATAATTATACTTCACCGTTTGGCATATAGTGGGGAATATTTCAACTCCAAGACATCTAAAGTGTTCTACCATTTGTATATTTTCTGTAAGGAAGGTAGCCTTCGCAGAGACATTAAGTGGGAGGAAGGCCGACTTTGGCCAGTTGATCCTAAATCCCGATAGATTGCCAAAATCATCTATCAGCTTGAGAAGAGGAGGCAGTGAGGTGGTAGGGTTTTGCATGAACAATATTACATCGTCCGCATATAAACTAATATGATGCTGTGTGCCCCTAATTGAGATCGGTTCTATGGATTGGGATTGTCTTATATACTGTGCTAAGGGTTCTAAGGATAGAGCAAATAGTCCGGGACTAAGAGGACAACCCTGGCTAGACGAGCGCGAAACAGGAAAGAGAGGGGAGGTGAATTTACCTGTTATTATCATGGCTGACGGCTCTGTGTATAGTACTTTTATCATATTAATGAAACCTACTCCTAATCCCATCCTTCCGAGTACTGCCCATAAATAAGACCATTCCAACCTATCAAAGGCCTTCATCGCATCCAAGGATAATACAGCTGTAGGAGGCGCGGCATCCTTGCTGGCGTCTATCACATGCAGTAACCGTCTAATATTATCCGTGATCAGGCGGCCTCTTATGAAGCCTGTCTGATCAGGATGAACTAAAGATGTCATATGCTTTTGAAGTCTGATGGCTAGTACCTTAGCATACAGCTTGATATCGGTTCCGAGGAGGCTTAAGGGTCTATAACTACCACAATCGGTGGGGTCTTTGTCTTTTTTAAGGAGGACAGTTATGAGTGCCATATTGATGTCCCTGTGGAAGTTCCCCTCTTTGATTGAGTATAAAATCATATCAAGTAATAGGGGTCCGATTACATCCCAACATGAGAGGTACAGCTCTGGTGGGATACCATCCCATCCAGGAGCCTTACCACCCGGCTGGTGCTAACTATCTAGCCATCGCTCCCAGGAGCTAACGCCGGTACCCGGCTGGTGCTAACTAGCTAGCCATCGCTCCCAGGAGCTAACGCCGGTACCCGGCTGGTGCTAACTAGTTAGCCATCGCTCCCGGGAGCTAACACCGGTACCCGGCTGGTGCTAACTAGCTAGCCATCGCTCCCAGGAGCTAACGCCGGTACCCGGCTGGTGCTAACTAGCTAGCCATCGCTCCCAGGAGCTAACGCCGGTACCCGGCTGGTGCTAACTAGTTAGCCTTCGCTCCCGGGAGCTAACACCGGTACCCGGCTGGTGCTAACTAGCTAGCCATCGCTCCCGGGAGCTAACGCTGGTACCTGGAGCTAGGTAGCCAGCAGGCTAAATGCTCCCGACGCTGAACTCAGTGAACTGCCTGCGCCGGTCTGTCTGTCGAAGACCGAGGGAACCGCATCAGGCTTCAGCTGATTAGTGGTCTTCTGGACAAACCTCCCACCCCAACAACATAATCCGAGGCAATGAAGTGTTCGCTGCAGATCCTCCTTCCCTGTCCAACAGGCTGGTCGCGCCGCCTGAGTGCAGCCAGCCAGGGCCAACGTGCCAACAACACTGTTTTTTTTACTTGTAGTTTGTGGAAATTAACCAACTTTCCTCTCTTTCACACTGTAAAATTAGTTTGAACAGCCAGGAGCAATACAAAAAGAACCACCCATTGTTTGGTAGGCAACATTTGACTGACCCGACAGTCCATGTTTACTATGCAGCTAACTAGCAGTGTATACACCAAACCAACACTGTGATGTCAGCAACAAAATGGCGGCGCACATGTTCATAAATGCTACATAAATGGACATTACAAATCGTTTTTTCTTAGAAACGCCTTATTTTTATAACGTGATTTTTTTCTGTGATTTATCTAAATACTAATTTGATGCTATGACTATGTGTTTATCGCTATGCTTCATCTCCCCTTTAACACTTTGTCGTGTGGCAGTGAAAGGGTTAACCTTCTGTAAGTTAACATGATGATGTGTTTTCAATGTCCTGCACTCTTTGTGTTCCAGGCTGTTTTAACTGTATAAAACATGGAAATGCCAACATTTTACACATTTTGATTGTCTACTCTAGGATGATATTGAGGTGACTATTACATGCACATTTATAATCTTAAAAACACTGTTTTTATAATAATAATACCCATATTGCAACAACTCTGGTATTTCCAACATGGGGACATAATGGTTCCCGTAAAGACATTGGTAGATTACGCAATACTGGGGAAGCCCAAACCCATTTTTCATTTATACTTTATTTAAACAGGAAAGGGTAAAAAAGACATTTCACAATGTACTTTTAAACTGTCCTGACTCCGTTACAAACTGGTTTTCAGCAGGTTCCTGTTCTGCAGCACATGAAACAACAATACAAATACAAAACAAATAGGCAGTTGCACTACATACCGTCATATAATCCTGACAAAGACATTGCATTATAGACATTGTGGACAGCAAGGACAAACATGCAGTCATAGCAGTCAATACAAATATACACAGTATATTTAGTATATATACAATAGACAGTATCAACAAGATTAAGACCTAGGAAAGAGTCGGATCAGTGATTACAGATGTGTTCTAGCATCAGATGTTGTTTGTAGGCCTGTTTGAAGCGTGAGATGGAGGTTATTGCTCTGGTGTGGAACGGGATCTCGTTCCAAATGTTGGTGTTTGTGTGGAAGAATGATCTTAGTCCATAATTATTGTTGTAAGCCGGTACTGGAATGAGTGTGCGTGAGATTGATCTGGTGATGCGTTCTTGACTTGTATTGTGTCTTGGGAGTAAAGCTGTGAGTGTTGGCGAAGAGTTATTTCTGAGCATGAAATAGAACTCAGTGGCTAGACTTTGTGTAGTTCTGAAAGGTCGTAGCGGTCAGAGAGGTGTGAGAGTGCAGTACAGTGGCGAGTCCAGGGTGGAAGATTACCATGACTTTCATAAACTCTATTGTAAAGTCTTGCTATGGGTTCTGTCATTTCCTTTGTTGTGAGGGACCAGATTGGGAGACTGAGATATTGTTAAAAGAGAAATTGCATGTAGATAACAGCTTGCATAGCAGTTTTTAATATATATATTATAGCATAAGTCGCTCGGTGCTCTGTGTGGTTCCTCTTCTTCACGGTCTCTCCACTGAAATCACCACGAAGAAAAGGTTTTCTGCCAGTGAGGTTTTGTCACACAGCTCTCCGACAGGTGAAAGTGACATATAATGAACACAAATATATAACCCTTTCACTGCCACACGACAGAAGGTTAACCCTTTACTATCACACAACCGACGGCGATGCTCCATCATTAGCATCAAGTCCGCGGAGCTAATGATGCTAATGATGGAGCATCGCCGTCGGTTGTGTGATAGTAAAGGGCTAACCTTCTGTATTGTCACAGTGAAAGGGTTAACCGGCTGTCGTGTGGCAGTGAAAGGGTTATTGTATTTGTGTATTTGTATATGGTGTAGTGTTCACCTGTAATGAAGTGTTTCCCCCTGCTCAGGCCCCGCCCCTTCCTGTAGAGTGGGCTGATCACCTTCTCAGGCCCCGCCCCTTCCTGTAGAGTGGGCTGATCACCTTCTCAGGCCCCGCCCCTTCCTGTAGAGTGGTCTGATCACCTTCTCAGGCCCTGCCCCTTCCTGTAGAGTGGGCTGATCACCTTATCAGGCCCCGCCCCTTCCTGTAGAGTGGGCTGATTACCTTCTCAGGCCCCGCCCCTTCCTGTAGAGTGGGCTGATCACCTTCTCAGGCCCCGCCCCTTCCTGTAGAGTGGGCTGATCACCTTCTCAGGCCCCGCCCCTTCGTGTAGAGTGGGCTGATTACCTTATCAGGCCCCGCCCCTTCCTGTAGAGTGGGCTGATTACCTTCTCAGGCCCCGCCCCTTCCTGTAGAGTGGGCTGATCACCTTATCAGGCCCCGCCCCTTCCTCTAGAGTGGGCTGATTACCTTCTCAGGCCCCGCCCCTTCCTGTAGAGTGGGCTGATTACCTTCTCAGGCCCCGCCCCTTCCTGTAGAGTGGGCTGATCACCTTCTCAGGCCCCGCCCCTTCCTGTAGAGTGGGCTGATCACCTGATCAGGCCCCGCCCCTTCCTGTAGTGTGGGCTGATTACCTTCTCAGGCCCCGCCCCTTCCTGTAGAGTGGGCTGATTACCTTCTCAGGCCCCGCCCCTTCCTGTAGAGTGGGATGATCACCTTATCAGGCCCCGCCCCTTCCTGTAGAGTGGGCTGATTACCTTATCAGGCCCCGCCCCTTCATGTAGAGTGGGCTGATCACCTCAGGCCCCGCCCCTTCCTGTAGAGTGGGCTGATCACCTTATCAGGCCCCGCCCCTTCCTGTAGAGTGGGCTGATCACCTTATCAGGCCCCGCCCCTTCCTGTAGAGTGGGCTGATTACCTTATCAGGCCCCGCCCCTTCCTGTAGAGTGGGCTGATCACCTTCTCAGGCCCCGCCCCTTCCTGTAGAGTGGGCTGGTTACCCTCTCAGGCCCCGCCCCTTCCGCGTCTACAATTCGTAGCCGCATTTCTGCAGACCCCTCTCTGATTGGTTGAGGCCATTTCTGCAGACCCCTCCCATTTCTGCAGACCCCTCTCTGATTGGTTGAGCGAAGCCCCTCTCTGATTGGCCCCCCGCATGAGCCGCGACAAGCTCCTCTAGCCAGGAGTCGAAACTCCGTTAACTCCAGAGAGAGAGGCTGAAAACCCACGGTTGTTGCCCGACGGATGGGAGCCGAATCCCGGATCCGAGTTTTCTGATGAATAGCCCCAAAACATGGAGGTCGCGAACGCAATTTATACGCATGGAAGTATTGATTACGCCATAACGAATCATTAAAAAAATATACCGTTAACTGGAATATGTTGTGTGTGCCTTTACACATGTTGGATAGGATTATGTAATTGGTTTGTATAGCTTCGCGTATAACGTTATTTCGCGTGACTTCACGGTTTATTCATAACGTTATGCACATTTCACAACACAGCCAGCTGTCATAAACTGTACATTGTAACGTTATAGGTTTATTTACATAACGTTATTCGGTTTATTCATAACGTTATGCACATTTCACAATCACAACACAGCCAGCGTTCAACTTGTTTACACTCCCCACTTACTGTACTTTTTACAGTAAATGTAAAAGCATAGACACTTAGAAGAAGCAATGTACAGTCCCCCCCACCCACCCAACCTCCTCCAATGTACAGTTTCTACGTCAAATGTATAGCCTCTCTTTTCTGGACTCTTTTTGTATCACAAACAGTACTGTATTTGTAAATCTGGTATGTCATAAATGTC
Organism: Notolepis coatsorum; assembly: GCF_963971535.1. NCBI lineage: Eukaryota > Metazoa > Chordata > Actinopteri > Aulopiformes > Paralepididae > Notolepis > Notolepis coatsorum. The sequence continues at coordinate 322,391,349 of NC_140165.1, read as the reverse complement.
TAGATGTAGCAGTACTGTCCATCTGTCTACCTGTATGTTATCATGAATTGAAAATGGGGGACCCTGATTGTTGTGAAGGATCAGATTAAACCGAATATATATATTTATTTATGGATATATATTTAATAGTATTTGTATATCGTTTGATATCCCCTGTATATTCCTTGTACAATATGCACTGAATATCCCTTTAGTCTACTAACAGCCCATAATAGTTTCATTCTACCATTGGACGAGAACCTGGCGCCAGCAGCCATGCCCCTTGGTTCAAGTTCAATCGTGCCGACAAACATGTCGTGGCAAGCCCGGTTCCGCGTAGGAATACGTCTGGCGAAATACGAATGGTACTATTTGTTCACAGCGCATATATATATGGCGCAAGTAAAGTAGAACTTTCTTTTAGTCCATTAGTCCTTTACCCTCCAGCCTAGTAACAGACGCGAAGCCTCACCCACGACGCACGTGTGGTGCAGTAAGGCCTACTTGGCCTCAGAATAGGCATTGAGACATCGTGTGGATTAATAGTTGAATTGTCATAGTTTGGCACTATACCGTCGAGTGGGACGTATTTCTATTAAGTTAATAATAGTCTATTATGTATGGTGCATCGTTCGGTTAGAGTTATAAAGTGAGCAGTACCCCCATCGTTCCTGACGTTATCTGGAGTCTTAACCAGGCTGGGCAGACCACGTGTGGTGCTTGCATCCGAGGAGCTCCGGGCCAGGACGAGTGGACCTGTACATTGGATTACTTTACCCGGACGACGGCGAGCCTTCCACGGCTTGGATTATCTACATGCTTTGGGTGCTTTGATTATTCCATGGATAACGGCCAACACTGCTGAGTGTTGGAACTACCCCCCGGAGAGGAGTCCAGGTGAGACGGCGCTCTACCCCGAGTGAGGTCGCCTCACGTCTCTTCGTTGTGGACCGGCAGCTACCGTCCACCAGAGGGTCCAGCTGTATTCATCTGTGGACCGAGGTTCTGTGGGCACCGTGTTCAGCACTCTGAATTCTCCCAAGAAATCGTCGGCCAGATGGGATACCGCCAGCGGCTCTTCTAACCCCCCCCCCCCCCTACTGTCTTACAACCAGCGGGACCCCCCCCCCCCCTTTAGTGTATCCAGCTATAATCATTTAAGTACCATCGCTATAGTTCCCTAAAGAACCAGGTTGTATACTTGCTCCCTGCGTAACCAGAGATTGGACATTCAATGTTGATTTACCTACGAATACTCATTTGCCTTACAAGTGCATTTCAAATCATAAATGTCATTAAGTGAACGTTGTATATACCCTTTGCTATATAAAATATTCGATTTATACATTTGTGTGGACTTCGTTTCATCAGGTGGGAAAGTGTTCATCATATCTATATCATGTACTGGATGGCCAGAAGTTAAAGTACAAGCGGTAGTGGTTTAATAATACCATACTTATCAATACAGTCAGGGAATTGTACCCCTCAGTTACAATTGATCCTTCGAGCCGGATGGTAACTAGTGTAATATTAATATAGTGTTATTAATATTGAAATGGCCTATGATGAACACTCCACGAAACGGTCCTCCTAACGTAGAACGCCCGCAGCGCAGACGACAGCCACCTCAGTACTTAGAGGATTACGCTGTCAGTCAACTACCTAGCCTTCAACAAACGGTAAACGTGGTAAAAGTAGAAAGTAAAATTATGTCTGACCTTAACGACCAGGTTTCCCCGACCACAGAGGCCCTAGTGGGTTCTAATGTAACTGACCAAGCTCACGGTGGGGACCAGGAGGGAGCTGACATGCCTTTACCCCCCACCAATACCGAAGAAGTAGTCCCCGACCAGCCCCGGGAGGAAGACAACCCTACAGAGAGAGAACTCTGCACGGAAGAAGAGGAGGAGAGCGCCGAGGAAATAGAGCTCCAGGACTCCCCAACGAGCGGCTCACCCAGGAGCGGCTCACCTCTACAACCGTCTTCCCCCAGCGAAGCGGAGAGGATGCTACAACAGGCGTTCCTCGTCAGCCTGACAGCCTCTACCGAACGCGATTGACTTCAGGGTGAACGCGATCGACTTCAGGGCGAACGCGATCGACTCCAAGCACAGCAACGGAGCGAAGAAGAGCGCATACGCCTGGAGATGAGACGCCTTCAGACGGAAGAGAATATGGCAAGAGACCGGGCCGACGCCCAGCGCGCCGCTGCCGGTGCCCAAAGAGAAGCAGATCTCACCAAGCGCGAAGCCGAGCGCGACAAGTTACAAGCGCAGCTAATGGAGCAGCTGATCCTCAAGGCAACACCCTCTCCCTCTGCCAGGGGTTCAAGGAACTCGTCGAGACAACAGTCAAGGGCAGCGTCTCCTAACCGAGCAAGCGACCCTGAACTTGACCAACAGACCAAGCCTATACCCCCTGCAGACCCCCTTCCCAGACCGGTCCAAGCGAGACCCAGCTACAAGGAAGGAGCGGCATACACTGCGGAGAAGCTAAATAAACGACTACAGGATCTAGAGGACCTGATAGAAGAAGAAGAGGGAGAGGAGGAGAACCAAGCCCGACGACAGCACAGTACTCCACCGGACCAGGAGGTCCAGTACAGCCCAGGCTATACCCCCGCGGCGCTGCGCTACAGACCCCCGACTCTATTCACGGGTGAGCATGACGCACGACCAGCCCCGAGGAATAGCACCTGGACCAGCGGGCCATGGTACCCTGTCGGTACCAGCCCACAGAGAGGCGCAAGAGGAGACTCGCCTAGGAGGTCTCTCCCCCAACGCTCGCCGATGTATCAGCCATCCACGGCGTCATACATTGCCACGCCGACGTTTCCAGACTTCACCTATGAGAATCGAGCACAGTACACGGAGCTCCGGATGTGCTTAGAGACAATGATGGTGGATGTCGCTGATGAACGCCACAAGTATGCAATATTACTGAAGCACCTGAAAGTACCGCGAGCGCACAATATAGCGCTAGCCTATGCCACCTCTACGACCCCATACACCGCGGCTCTAGCAGCGCTGGACCAGAGATATGGACGTATATGGGATTACGTAATCCAAGAGATAAGGCATATTGATCGCCTACCCCCAGCAACAGACAATCGCTCATTAGACGACCTGTCAATCAAAGTGCAGTCCCTGGTAGGGATGCTGGGAGCGCAACGGGAAAAGGGCATGCACGAGCTATACGCCAACTCTAACGTCGAGAGGATTTTAGAGAAGCTGCCACCCGCAAGACAAGAGCGTTTTAGGCGGCAGAGAGACCACCGTGATCCTAACGGTCCAGAACCATCCCTCCTTGATCTAGCCGACTTCCTGGCGAGAGAAGTCAGCAGCTTACGACTGGATACGTTCGTGCGGAGCACGCCAAGCTCCAGAGAGGGACCCAGGAGAATAAACGATGGAAGAAGATCGGTGACTGTCATGCACCAATCAGAGTCAGTACCGAGCAGTAAGAGCCACAGTACCCCCTCGAGAAAAGAGAAGTGGAAGATGGTGTGCCCCTACTGTGAGAAAGAACACTGGCTGTCACAATGTGACCTGTTCACAAAGATGAATGCAGAAGAAGTGAGTCAATGGATAAAGTCCAACAGGCGCTGTTACCGATGTGCGCGCAGTCACATGGCAGCCGAATGCCGCCTAAAGAAAAGGTGCAGTCGGTGTGACGGAGCCCATCTAGATATACTACACGACAGTAACAGAAGACGGCCTTCACCTGCACCATCGAGCGGCACCAAGGCAAGTGTCATGTACATTGACCCCGCCAGCAGCAGCGGCGCCCAAGTGCTCTTAAAGGTAGTCCGTGTAACATTGAGCTACCAAGATAAAGTCATGGACACTTACGCCGTCCTTGATGACGGGTCAGAGAAGACCCTTCTGCTCGCGTCCGCTGCGGCCCAGCTGGGACTGCGGGGGAGCGAGAACCAAATGACGATTCGGACAATAAGAAGAGATTTAAAGACGATAAAGGGCGAGAATGTCTCCTTCACTATCGCAGCAAGCGGGCAGCCAGAGCGACGGTATAGGATTACAAATGCTTTCACCAGCCAAGAAATAGGACTATCGCAGTACACCTACCCCATCGCCAAGCTGATGGATAAATATGTGCACCTGCGTCAACTACCTATCCCGCTCATAGACGGCGCCACCCCGACCCTGCTGATAGGCTCCGACCATGCAGACCTCATCGTCCCGATTGACCGGGTCCATACAGGACCCCGAGGCTGTCCTGCAGCAGTCGAGACCCGCCTAGGGTGGACACTACAAGGCCCCCTCGCTAAATCTCTCAACCGAACAGCAGCCACTAGCTGCCTCCACTCCAGAACGACAGAAGAAGACACCACACTCCTGCAGCATGTCGAGAAGAAAATTGACTGGCGACGTCGTGCGCTGCTCCGCGCCTCCCTGATCAAAGACGGCTTTGATCTCCGGCAGCGGGCCAGCAGCGACCCCCCAGTAATGCGCAACCTCAACCCAGAGGTCGCAGAGGACCCAGCAGCAGATGAAGAGGTCCGACACAGTGTGAAGAACGGTTTCTACGTGGACAACTGTTTACAAAGCGTTTCGACTCAAGAAGAAGCCGAGGCTCTCCTAATCAAGCTACGTGCCTCCCTGATCAAAGGCGGCTTTGACCTCAGGCAGTGGGCCAGCAGTGACCCGCACGTATTGCGCAGCCTCTCCCCCGCGGACAAGGCTGCCAGCAGCGAGACCTGGATGGCGACCATCCCAGGAGAAGCCCAAGAAATGACACTAGGATTAGTCTGGCGCTTCAAAACAGACTCGCTCCACTATAGACACAAACCCCTGACCATGGAGCAGGGAAGGTCGACGGCGATACCGACCACCAGACGGAGTGTGTACAGAACACTCGCCAGACAATATGACCCGTTGGGATGTATTCTACCTTACACCACCAGGGCAAAGATGATTGTACGAGCACTATGGGACAAGGACCAGGGCTGGGACGACCCAATACCCGCACACCTTGCCTCCACATGGAGAGAGTGGGAGACGGAACTCCGCTCACTCCCAGGCGTCAATATACGCCGCAGCTACTTCCCACCCACCGTGAGGCCGGAGACATGCAAGATGGATCTACACGTCTTCAGTGACGCCTCCGAAGTAGCCTATGGATCGGTGGCCTACTTGCGTGCCCAAGAGAAGGGAGGAGAGATACACACTGCTTTCATCCTGGCTCGCTCAAGAATAGCCCCACGAAAGCAACAATCTATCCCGCGTCTAGAGCTCTGCGCAGCCCTAGCAGGAGCGCATCTAGCCACGTTAATCCAACGTGAATGGGAATGTCCCTGGATGACCTCACCCGTCGCAACATCTACAGTGACAGACCAGAATTCCTCAAGCTCCCGGAAGAAGAGTGGCCTACGCCCACCCCACGGGAAGCAAGTAAAGAGGAGGCTGAGAACAAGAAACCTATGTTCTGTGGACTGAGCACAGTCGCCTCCACAGACCCCAACATAGATGACTGCATTACCCTACAGAGTGCACAGCTAAAGACATTCCTGTGGCACCACCCAGAGATTCAGTCCACCACTGACATTTCAGCAGCTGACTACGAAGAAGCAGAACTTCTTCTACTACAACGAGCCCAGAGAGACTCGTTCCCTGATGAGCTAGACTGTCTACAGGGAGGAAAGCCCGTCCCATCAGACAGCAGACTGCTCCACCTGGCACCCGAGAGTGACGCCCATAATCTCATCAGAGTGGGTGGTCGTCTGCGGAGAGCCCCCGATCTACCGGATGACGTTAAGTACCCGATAGTCTTGAACAGCCGACACAAGGTCACAGAGCTGATCATAAAGAAATACGACGAGGATGTACACCACGCAGGAGCAGAGAGAGTCTTCGCGGAGATCAGACGTCGCTATTGGATACTTCAAGGAAGAGAAGCGGTGCGACGCTTCCAGCGAACCTGTCTAGACTGCCGAAAGTGGCGCGCGCAGCCCAGCATACCCCGGATGGCTGACATACCTCCCTGTCGCCTCCGACTCGGCGACAAGCCATTCCACTCCACAGGCATGGACTGTTTTGGCCCGTTGTATATAAAGAGAGGAAGAGGAACCGAGAAGCGGTGGGGTATTGTATTCAAATGCATGACCACCAGAGCGATACATATCGAACTCCTTCCGACCATGAGCACAGACTCATTCCTTATGGCCTTCCGAAGATTCACATCACGGAAAGGAAAACCGTCTACATTGTTGTCTGATCACGGGACAAACTTCAAAGGCGGAGAAAGAGAGCTGAGAGAGAGCTTCCAAGCTATGGGCCCAGAACTTAAGACCCACCTCGCTCCATCCCAGATTGACTTCCAGTTTAATCCCCCGAACGCACCCCACTTCGGTGGAACCTGGGAACGAGAAGTACGTTCTATAAAGACAGCCCTGTACGCCGTGCTTGGGGCCCAGACTGTGGCGGAAGAAGTCCTAATGACAGTCCTCACGGAGATCGAGGGAGTATTGAACTCCAAGCCCCTCGGCTACGTCTCCAGTGATGTAGCAGATGTCGACCCAGTCACCCCCAACACACTCTTGATGGGGCGGCTAGACCCCGCGCTACCCCAGACAATGTACAGGCCTGAAGAAGCGAACGGCCGAAGAATGTGGAGGTACAGTCAAGTACTAGCTGACAAGTTTTGGAGCAGCTTCCTACTCCACTACCTACCGTCTCTACAGACCCGCCAGAAGTGGGTAAAAGAGAGAGACAATTTGACAGAAGGAACAGTCGTCATGATTATCGACCAGTCACTACCCAGAGCTATGTGGCCGGCTGGCCGCGTAAGCAAAATGATCACCGGTGCCGATGGCAAGGTCCGAGCAGCTGAAGTGCTCGTCCAAGGGCGAACTTACACACGACCCGTGGCGAGGCTAATAGAACTGCCCCGACTCCCAGACACTATCGATGATGACCATGACCCCACGACTTTGTGAGTTGACTGACCCTTACAGCGGACCTTGAGTGGTAGACAGTGCGGTTAATCTGTCTCTGCTTAGCTAATTAGGTGGGACTAATTAGGGGGCGGCTGTTGTGAAGGATCAGATTAAACCGAATATATATATTTATTTATGGATATATATTTAATAGTATTTGTATATCGTTTGATATCCCCTGTATATTCCTTGTACAATATGCACTGAATATCCCTTTAGTCTACTAACAGCCCATAATAGTTTCATTCTACCATTGGACGAGAACCTGGCGCCAGCAGCCATGCCCCTTGGTTCAAGTTCAATCGTGCGACAAACATGTCGTGGCAAGCCCGGTTCCGCGTAGGAATACGTCTGGCGAAATACGAATGGTACTATTTGTTCACAGCGCATATATATATGGCGCAAGTAAAGTAGAACTTTCTTTTAGTCCATTAGTCCTTTACCCTCCAGCCTAGTAACAGACGCGAAGCCTCACCCACGACGCACGTGTGGTGCAGTAAGGCCTACTTGGCCTCAGAATAGGCATTGAGACATCGTGTGGATTAATAGTTGAATTGTCATAGTTTGGCACTATACCGTCGAGTGGGACGTATTTCTATTAAGTTAATAATAGTCTATTATGTATGGTGCATCGTTCGGTTAGAGTTATAAAGTGAGCAGTACTCCCATCGTTCCTGACGTTATCTGGAGTCTTAACCAGGCTGGGCAGACCACGTGTGGTGCTTGCATCCGAGGAGCTCCGGGCCAGGACGAGTGGACCTGTACATTGGATTACTTTACCCGGACGACGGCGAGCCTTCCACGGCTTGGATTATCTACATGCTTTGGGTGCTTTGATTATTCCATGGATAACGGCCAACACTGCTGAGTGTTGGAACTACCCCCCGGAGAGGAGTCCAGGTGAGACGGCGCTCTACCCCGAGTGAGGTCGCCTCACGTCTCTTCGTTGTGGACCGGCAGCTACCGTCCACCAGAGGGTCCAGCTGTATTCATCTGTGGACCGAGGTTCTGTGGGCACCGTGTTCAGCACTCTGAATTCTCCCAAGAAATCGTCGGCCAGATGGGATACCGCCAGCGGCTCTTCTAACCCCCCCCCCCCCTACTGTCTTACAACCAGCGGGGCCCCCCCCCCCCCCCTTTAGTGTATCCAGCTATAATCATTTAAGTACCATCGCTATAGTTCCCTAAAGAACCAGGTTGTATACTTGCTCCCTGCGTAACCAGAGATTGGACATTCAATGTTGATTTACCTACGAATACTCATTTGCCTTACAAGTGCATTTCAAATCATAAATGTCATTAAGTGAACGTTGTATATACCCTTTGCTATATAAAATATTCGATTTATACATTTGTGTGGACTTCGTTTCATCAGGTGGGAAAGTGTTCATCATATCTATATCATGTACTGGATGGCCAGAAGTTAAAGTACAAGCGGTAGTGGTTTAATAATACCATACTTATCAATACAGTCAGGGAATTGTACCCCTCAGTTACACTGATGTAAACAAGACGATGAATTGAAAATGTCTAGGCCTACCACAAGTTCAAAATCTGGTATGTCATAAATGTCTAGATGTAGCAGTAATAATAATAATAATAATGGATTGGATTTATATAGCGCTCTTCATGACACCCCAGTGACCCCAGAGCGCTTACAGAGTCCATTATTCGTTCATACACAGTCATACCGGTGGTGGTAAGCTACAATTGCAGCCAGAGCTGCCCTGAGGCAGACTCACGGAAGCGTGGCGAATAATCATCGCCTACGGCCCCTCCGACCACCACCAACATTCATTCACATGCATACACATTCATACGAGGCAAGTAGGTTAAGTGTCTTGCCCAAGGACACAACGGCAGTGGGATGGACATGGGCTTGAGCGGGATTCGAACCACCACCCCTTCGATCATTGGACGACCCGCTCTACCCCTGAGCCACGCCGCCCCACAGTACTGTCCATCCGTCTACCTGTATGTCATATATGTTATCATGAATTGAAAATGGGGGACCCTGATGTAAACAAGATGAATTGAAAATGTCTAGGCCTACCACAAGTTCAGGGTACGCATCCAGATTAGATTCACATGGCGGAGTACAGGGAAAACGCTCATCATTGCTGACGCGTCTTGTAAGATTTGCTGCCATATTAATGTGCGGCATCTTTTTTCTTTTCTTGGCGCGAGCACCGCGATAACCTTACAACGCGTACCTGAGAGGGGCTTCGCTCAAACCAAGCGCGTACCTTAAGAGAGGAGTTTCGACCAATCAGAGAGGGGCTTCGCTCAACCAATCAGAGAGGGGTCTGCAGAAATGGGAGGGGTCTGCAGAAATGGAGTTCAACCAATCAGAGAGGGTCTGCAGAAATGCGGCTACGAATTGTAGAGACGCGCCCCTTCCTGTAGAGTGGGCTGGTTACCCTCTCAGGCCCCGCCCCTTCCTGTAGAGTGGGCTGATCACCTTATCAGGCCCCGCCCCTTCCTGTAGAGTGGGCTGATTACCTTCTCAGGCCCCGCCCCTTCCTGTAGAGTGGGCTTATTACCTTCTCAGGCCCCGCCCCTTCCTGTAGAGTGGGCTGGTTACCCGATGCTGATGGCAGCTGAGGGCAATCACTCTTTAACCCTTTCACTGCCACACGACAGCCGGTTAACCCTTTCACTGTGACAATACAGAAGGTTAGCCCTTTACTATCCGCGGAGCTAATGATGCTAATGATGGAGCATCGCCGTCGGTTGTGTGATAGTAAAGGGTTAACCTTCTGTTGTGTGGCAGTGAAAGGGTTAACTCTTTGGACGCCACGGACTTGAGCATTTTTTATTCCTACCGTGCCAACGCTCTAAGAGATAGGAGTAAGTGGCTGTGTTTGCAGGGCTATATCTATATTCTATATTATAGCTATGGATACAATACTATGGCCCATTTGACATCAACTATCTATCGTTCAATATGTGAAAAATAATAAATGTCTTCGTCCATACGTTCGCGTGTTATACCGTGGGGAATATGAATATAGTTTTAGAGTGATCCTGGTTAATCCCAGAAAACGGCGATATGCAGCAATACGTGAATTTCACTAAAAGCGCTGGCATTTCTCGCCCGGACACGCTACTATTTCCAAATCAAATGTATATAATAGGTATTATGTTTCATCATGAATGCATGAAAGGGGGGGGGGGGGGGGGGGGGTCGTTTTTTGATGCTTTGATCGTCACCAACGGCATACGTTGTGGAGTAACGTTACACACACACACGTTACGATCAATGTGAAATCATGGTTGGATCAAAGCAGGATTGATGTCATATAGTCCTTACCTTCACTAGGAGGTACCCCAAAAAGAATATTCCAATTGTCTGATCGCGATTCCAAGTATTTGTGTCCATCGTGTCGCCAACATAATCCACCACAACACATGCATCGGAGACATTTGACACTTCTTGATCTGATCGGGCAAACGGCTCGACTTGCCTGACCCAGAAAACTGCGCCCGGAGGGATTTGAACGCAACACAGGGTAAGATACTAGATTTCAAAGGGTGCTCGATACTGCCACCCAGCAGGATGTGGCCGGTATTGCACTTTGGCAATCTCAGGATGATTCCCTGTGGTAACCCGAGGTCTGTGTGCCTGAAATGAATAGAAATATCGGATGAAAACCCGACTATACTCGGGTCTGGCGCCGAACGGTTGGCGAGTTAACCCGACTATCCTCGGGTCTGGCGTCCATTGAGTTAAGGGGCGAGTGGATAAAACCTGAGATCCTGCACACTTGGCCTTTTGCCTTATTGTCACTGTTGTGGGGGGCTGTGTGAGTATTTCTCTGTTTATTTGTGATAGCCTTGTGTTGTGTTTGTTGTGCTGTGTGGGGTTTTGGGTTGTGTCCGTGGTTACTTGTTTTTGGTTAGTGTTCTCCTTGCCCTGTTTTGGTTTGTCTTCTTATATATCCCTGTTTGTTCTCCCGTACCTTATCCCTGTTGTGTGTGTGTGTCTACGGGTTTCATCCCCCTTTATGCATAGGAATAGTCTTTCTTAAATGCCAAATTGTGCTTAGAAAGATCCTTTAACAACAGCAAAAATATATATATATATATCTTATGTCAATCAGTGAGATTTTATGGTGATTTATATATTTCTTAATAGTCACATAATAGGTATCCTGGATGTATAATGGGGTGGGTGGGGGTAATGTTTTATTTAAATGGTTATTTAGGGAGTCAACAAAGAAACATAAAGCACCTGAAACATACATTTGGGTTTTGATTATGATCATTTCCGGAGGTTTAAACTGCTGGGGTCAAAATGACCTCAAGTCAACAGTTTTTCGAACGTGATGTAAGAGTGAGTGAAGTAACATTTATGTTCATAGGGCCATTTACAGTAATTTGATATACTACTAAGTTACAAATAACAATAATAAGTAATCATGGCACATATTCATTTATAAAGCCAACCTCTAAACAAGCCAAACTGGCCAGTTTCGCTTCACCAGAGAGCCAATGCAAATTAAGTTGGCAGACACACACACACACGAAACGAAAACTGATTAAGTACACACACACACACATGCACACACACACACACACACACACACACACACACACACACACACACACACACACACACACACACACACACACACACACACACACACACACACACACACACACACACACACACACACACACACACACACACACACACACACACACACACACACACACACACAACTAAAACTGATTGAGGACCCACATACCGGTTGGACTAGACCACGCTCCACACGGAGCCAGAATGAGAGAATTACCACGTAAAGGGCTGTAGGACGAAAGTCAGCCTTTGTTATCCTCGAAAAGTATTGTAATTATGCTATTTTAGACCAGTCCACCCGAGTACATACGGGGGTCGAGAACATGTAACGTGTCTTTTCAATGATTTTATTTGCTAAAGTCTCAGGATCGTATAGTGGATCGCTACTGTATCTCTGCTAAATTGTACTCACACGTTTGTTCAAATGTCTTATAAATGATTTGGAGTCGGAGCCAGGCGCTTTAGGGTACAAAGACAGTCTCGCCGTCGTTTATTGGAAGATCCAAAAACAGCTTAAAGTTCTCGTTAACTTTTCTATTCTATAATCAGGACTCGGCAGCACGTCTCGATTGGATAGGTTTTCAGCATAGGTTTGGGGGTCGTCTCAAGATGATGTTTTCTCCGTGCCTTGACGTGGTCTCCTGGTCTCCGTGGTTGTGTGTTTTTCAGGTCTCAGATCTGTGGTAAATATAGGACTCAAAACCCCTCCCCCAGTGGTCGAGTCCCTGAGATGTGCTTTCACATGCCAAGGACTCCAATGTGATTGGCTTTACCACTCTAGGAGACTGTCTTCCTCTCCAAATAAGGAGGTGAAGTGACTTATTTCGGGCCGTTTTCAAGGACTAAACAGTTATTGTTTGATCAAAATATATGAGTGAATACTTTGTTTAACAGATTGCAGAATGGGTACAACACCGCACAAGCACACCACTTTGCCAACGGGATTTAGCTTTGTAAAATCCCTTTTTCAACGTTTACATCAGGGCACACACACTACTTTTCAACAGATGAGAAACATAGTTTTATTCTAGTTTTACTTATTGCTTTTTACTGTTATATTTCCAGATTGTGCTCGACTATCTACTCCTTTATAATTCAGATTTATAGATCATTGCGGCCAGTTTCTTATAACAGTCTTGTATACTGTTTGATGCAAATCCCTTTCTTTCATGTAATGTGTTTTTATGAGAACAGGCCCTTACTGTTGTTTTTACTTATTTTAAGTTCTAAATCCTGTTTTATTTAATTTAGTTTCTCTCTAGTGATGGCTTTTTAACTATCTTTAACTAGAATCTTATTTTCTTTTGACAGTGATCTATATTAATTATGGCTGTTTTTCCTTTTACGCCTGAGTCAATTTATTCAACTTCTCAGTGGACAATCAGTCCATTTCTTAGTCTCCTTGTGCTTGCTTTTCCTTAATTTGCCCTTTATTTTTATCAGTTGATTAATAACTTGCTTTTTTAGAGTTTTAACTTTCTACATTTGTAAGTCATTAACCTGTGTTTTTACCAGCTGCACGCTATTTCCTGCTATCTCTTCCTCAATCTATAGCACCAACTGTCTTACTGTCCTTAAACTGTCACAGAGGGGGGAAGGTTGCACTTTGCACTTTTTACTTCTAGAATAGGCTTTATGGCTACCGACCTCGCCAGGGGGGGGTGTGGGGACACAGTCATCTTAACCATTAACCAAAAGTACATTCCTTGCTGTTCTGTCCTGACCTGTCCCTGGTATGGATATCTAAAGTGTCATTTCTTCCTTAAGCTGTGACCATGTCTCCTTAAAAACCCTAACCTTACTTGTACCATACATTTTTGATTCAATTAATTTACGACACATGTTTAAATACCGAACGGTCTCGACATTAGGACACGCTACGGAACCAAGCTGTCCGTGTCACTGAGAGATTCTTTTGTATCTTTGTGAAACTGCTGTGTTCTGCCGCGACTGCTATACTGAATAAATCACCTGAGAACCTGAAGCCATTGACTTTCAACTCGTATCCAAGCGTCTACTTTCTTGCCGTGAAATTGGTCATTCTATCATCGTTGTTTACAAAGTCACAGCTGATTTGTAACTTCATGAGTTACAGTTGTGCGGTCAAATTCCTTACTATTATCTGTACATATCCTACTCTTACTAGTTACGCTGCTGGCCAGTACAGTAGTAGTCATACTGTCTCCATTTATATAAAACCACTCTGTACATACATCTGATTAGCACTACACTCAGTAGCACTAACTTGTATATGTTGTACCCAGTTTAACCACCTGCACAGTGTGTATTACTGTTGCACTTTACTGCTACATTTGCACTACATAATGACAATACATTTGAATCTAATCTAATCAAATGCTCTGTCCCGGGATTTATGCATTTATGCAACACCATTATTATGTATCAACATCAATTTAGTTTGCTGTTAAATTAGGTGTGTATGAACAAACGTGTGGTGGGCATATATAGTTGTGTACAGTTAATACGGATGCCGTTATATGCCGCCACATTATACAGATACATTGCAGTATGCAATCCGGAGGAAAATGGAACGGAATGTGAGGCAAAATTGCCTGCGATGGCTCAAGAGGGGATTCTTTGAGTTTCAGACTCGCTCAGCCAATGGGAGTGTGTTGCGTCTCACGGCACAAGGGTTAGGGTTAGGGTCATTGATTAACTGCTCCCTTCCACATGTCTTCCACTCCACTGTGTCCTTAATGATTCATCACCATTTCACAGGGGTGTAAAGTACTTGAGTAATTGTACTTCGTTACAATACTTAAGTACTGTTTTTGGCGATTTGTACTTTACTCAAGTATTATTAGATTTGTATACTTGTACTTTTAAGTATACTATCTCGTTTACATTACATTTCAGAGAAAAAAAAACATACTTTACTCCTTACATTTAAAATTCAGACCTACAAAGTACAAAGTACAAATCTCGCAGGTCCAACACTTTTAATTAGTATATTTGTTTCTCTGGCCGAACTAACGTTAACGTTATTAATCCTGCGGCCGCGCTTTATTTAAAAGCAGCCAATCAAATCCCCATCAATGGAAAATGAACCCGCCCACACCCCATGCTGATTGGTCCTTGTGCAAGACTAGAAAGCGGGGATCTTTGATTAAACACCTGCTACCAGAAGAATAGACAGTCAGAGTGACGAGCTACAGAAGACGGCCACAAAGTACAAACGATAGTACAAGTGATGAAGAGGACGAAACGGTTTAAAAAAAGTTTAAACTTTTTACGTTTTTAGTACTTAAGCACATTTAAAGGTAGAAACTTTTTTACCTTTACTCGAGTGTGTTTTTAGCCAGATACTCGGATACTTTTACTTGAGTACGATTTTGAGACGGTACCCATACTTTCACTTAAGTGTAATTTCTGGGTACTTTTTACACCCCTGCCCTCTCACAAGGTTCATGTTTTGGAAATTATTACGTTAGAAAAATAATAAGGAGAAATGAAAACTGAAGTAGTTGACTATAGTCCAAAAGACATTTCAATAAAATGTTATCAAGAGATTGCACATCACAGTCATAAACTGAAGAGGAAGAGAGCGACCCTTTTGGTTCCGGTAATCCTCTCCGAGTTCCTTCTCCTGGGCAGTCTTCTGTGCAGATGAGATTAAAGACAGAGTTAATCCTATTTGAATTAGAATTGAAATAGATCTGCAGTACGCCTATTTCTATGTTAGTAGCAAACTATAACCGTAAGCTATACACACTTTCACCTTAAACATTTACTTTAAAGTTATGTTTAAAGTTTAACCCTTTCACTGCCAAACGACAGCCGGTTAACCCTTTACTATCACACAACCGACGGCGATGCTCCATCATTAGCATCATTAGCTCCGCATCCGCGGAGCTAATGATGCTAATGATGGAGCAACGCCGTCGGTTGTGTGATAGTAAAAGGGCTAACCTTCTGTCGTGTGGCAGTGAAAGGGTTAACCTTCTGTCGTGTGGCAGTGAAAGGGTTAAACACTACACCATTCTATTTATTCTTACATATTTGCACGACCTCTTTGTCACAGTCAGGCCTGGATGTCTTGTTGCCCTGAGGCCTCCACAGTCAGGATGTCTTGTTGCCCTGAGGCCTCCACAGTCAGGACGTCTTGTTGCTCTGAGGCCTCCACAGTCAGGCCTGGACGTCTTGTTGCTCTGAGGCCTCCACAGTCAGGCCTGGATGTCTTGTTGCCCTGAGGCCTCCACAGTCAGGATGTCTTGTTGCCCTGAGGCCTCCACAGTCAGGATGTCTTGTTGCCCTGAGGCCTCCTCCACAGTCAGGATGTCTTGTTGCTCTGAGGCCTCCACAGTCAGGATGTCTTGTTGCTCTGAGGCCTCCACAGTCAGGATGTCTTGTTGCCCTGAGGCCTCCACAGTCAGGATGTCTTGTTGCCCTGAGGCCTCCACAGTCAGGATGTCTTGTTGCCCTGAGGCCTCCTCCACAGTCAGGATGTCTTGTTGCTCTGAGGCCTCCACAGTCAGGATGTCTTGTTGCTCTGAGGCCTCCACAGTCAGGATGTCTTGTTGCTCTGAGGCCTCCACAGTCAGGACGTCTTGTTGCCCTGAGGCCTCCTCCACAGTCAGGATGTCTTGTTGCTCTGAGGCCTCCACAGTCAGGACGTCTTGTTGCTCTGAGGCCTCCACAGTCTGGATGTCTTGTTGCTCTGAGGCCTCCACAGTCAGGATGTCTTGTTGCTCTGAGGCCTCCACAGTCAGGCCTGGACGTCTTGTTGCCCTGAGGCCTCCACAGTCAGGCCTGGATGTCTTGTTGCCCTGAGGCCTCCACAGTCAGGACGTCTTGTTGCTCTGAGGCCTCCACAGTCAGGATGTCTTGTTGCCCTGAGGCCTCCACAGTCAGGACGTCTTGTTGCCCTGAGGCCTCCACAGTCAGGATGTCTTGTTGCCCTGAGGCCTCCACAGTCAGGATGTCTTGTTGCCCTGAGGCCTCCACAGTCAGGATGTCTTGTTGCTCTGAGGCCTCCACAGTCAGGACGTCTTGTTGCCCTGAGGCCTCCACAGTCAGGATGTCTTGTTGCTCTGAGGCCTCCACAGTCAGGATGTCTTGTTGCTCTGAGGCCTCCACAGTCAGGATGTCTTGTTGCTCTGAGGCCTCCACAGTCAGGATGTCTTGTTGCCCTGAGGCCTCCACAGTCAGGATGTCTTGTTGCTCTGAGGCCTCCACAGTCAGGATGTCTTGTTGCTCTGAGGCCTCCACAGTCAGGATGTCTTGTTGCCCTGAGGCCTCCACAGTCAGGATGTCTTGTTGCTCTGAGGCCTCCACAGTCAGGACGTCTTGTTGCTCTGAGGCCTCCACAGTCAGGACGTCTTGTTGCTCTGAGGCCTCCACAGTCAGGACGTCTTGTTGCCCTGAGGCCTCCTCCACAGTCAGGACGTCTTGTTGCCCTGAGGCCTCCACAGTCAGGATGTCTTGTTGCCCTGAGGCCTCCACAGTCAGGATGTCTTGTTGCCCTGAGGCCTCCACAGTCAGGATGTCTTGTTGCTCTGAGGCCTCCACAGTCAGGACGTCTTACATTTACATTTACATTTAGTCATTTAGCTGACGCTTTTATCCAAAGCGACTTACAAGTTCTGTACGACAAGCCATCAGGAAGGGCACAACTCTATCAGCTGAGCAACAATGTTCATCAAAGTGTTGAGTGCTACAGTGTAGGTTAGTTTATTAGGACAAGTGCATGACAGTACGGTTAGTTAGGGTTAGATTTTTTTTTTTTTTTTTTTTTAATTCAGATAATGGTTGAAGAAGTGCGTCTTTAGTCGACGGCGAAAGATTGGACGTGATTCGGCTGTCCTAACTGGGGTGGGTAGTTCATTCCACCATTGTGGGGCAAGGACTGAGAATAGGCAACTTCTCTTTGATGACCCTCCCGGAGCTTGGATAGGAGTAGGTCTGAGGCGGCCAGAAGATGCAGAGCGTAGGGGTCTTGAGGGTGTGTAGTTAGAGACCATTGACCGGAGGTAGGCGGGAGCGGTCCCCTTTGCCGCACGGTATGCTAGGTCGAGGGCCTTGAAGCGGATTCGTGCAGCAATGGGGAGCCAGTGCAGGTCCCTAAGAAGTGGGGTGACATGGGCCGACTTCGGTAGGTTTGAGATCAGGCGGGCCGCTGCGTTCTGAATGAGTTGAAGAGGCTTAGTGGCAGTGGCCGGGAGGCCAGCGAGCAGTGCATTGCAGTAGTCGAGGCGGGAGATGACTGTTGATTGGACGAGGAGTTGGGTGGCTTCTTTTGTCAGGAAGGGGCGTATCCTTCTGACATTGCTCAGGAGGAATCGGCAGGTTCTGGTCGTCGCTGCGATGTGAGCAGAGAAGTTCAATTGGTCGTCGAGGACAACACCAAGGTTCTTGGCGGTCGGGGACGCAGTCACAGCTGCATTCTCGACTGTGATTGAAAGGTCGGTTAGGGGGGAGGATTTGGCCGGCAGGTGGAGCAATTCTGTTTTGCTTAGGTTCAGTTTGAGGTGGTTGGACGTCATCCAGGCTGAGATGTCGGACAGACAGGCCGAGATCCGCACAGAGACGTGGATATCTGAGGGAGGGAAGGAGAGGAAGAGTTGAGTATCGTCGGCATAACAATGGTAGGAGAAGCCATGAGACGTGATAATGTTACCCAGTGATTTAGTGTAGAGGGAGAAGAGAAGGGGTCCTAAAACCGAGCCCTGGGGGACACCCGTCCGCAGGGGGCGGGTGGCCGACAGGGTCCCTCTCCATGACACTTGGTAGGAGCGGTCATTGAGGTATGATGACAGCCATGTCAGCGCAGAGCCAGCCACTCCCATTCCTGCGAGGGCCGCAAGGAGGATCTGGTGGTTGACTGTGTCGAAGGCTGCAGATAGATCTAGGAGAATCAGGACAGAGGAGAGGCCTTTCGCTTTTGCTAAGTGAAGTGCCTCTGTGACCGCAATGAGGGCTGTCTCTGTGGAGTGACCAGTCCTGAAGCCTGACTGATTAGGGTCTAGGAGGTCATTCTGTAAGAGATAAGTAGTAAGTTGGTTGGATACAGCACGTTCAAGTGTTTTAGAAAGGAAGGAGAGAAGAGAGACAGGACGGTAGTTGCCTATGACAGTAGGGTTCAGGGTTGGTTTTTTTATGAGCGGCGTGACTCTGGCTTGTTTTAGGGAGGTGGGGACCACCCCCGAGTTGAGTGAGGAGTTGATGGTTGCAGTTAGGAATGGGAGGATGTCTGGTGCTATGGTCTGGAGGAGTGGGGAGGGTAGCTGGTCCAGCTGGCAAGTAGTCGGACGGTTTGACGTTACCAGTGTCAGGGTCTCTGCTTCTGTAATGGGAGAGAAAGATGACAGAGTGAAGGATGAGGTTCTCGATTCAGCATTTGGAATGGGTGGGGGTTGGGAGAAGGAGCTGCGGATGTTCTCCACTTTTTCCTCAAAGAAGATCGCAAAGTCTTCGGCAGAGAAAGATGAGGGAGGGGGGGGTGGGGGGGGAGTGAGGAGGGAGGACATGGTAGCATGCAGTTTGCGAAGATTCTTGGCAGAGGCCTCGATCCTATGGTGGAAGAAAGAAGCTTTGGCATTAGTGATGGTTTTGGAGAATGTTAACAAGAGGTTGTGATATGTGTCGATGTCAGCAGTGAGGCGTGACTTTCTATACTTCCTTTCAGCTGCTCTCAGGACCTGTCTTTGTTCTCTCACTGGATCTGTCAGCCATGGACTGGGTGGGGAGCGGCGGGCAGGTTTCTCAACGAGGGGACAGAGCTTGTCGAAGGAGGTTGCAAGGGCTGAAAGGAGGGTGGAGGTTGCCATCTCTGTGGAGAGAGCAGAGAAGGTGTCACTCAAAGGTAGAGCGGATAGTATGTCAGAGGAGAGGGTGGAGGGGGATAGGGAGGGCAGGTTGCGTCTGAGTGAGACTGTTTGAGTTGGGGTGAAGACCTTTCGGTTAAGCATGAGAGTTAGTGAGAAGGATATGAAGGAATGGTCAGATACATGTAGGGGAGTTACCGTGGTGTTAATGATGCTGGAGTTACGGGAAAATATGAGATCCAAGGAGTTGCCTGCTTTGTGGGTGGGAGGCATGGCAGTGGGAGTCAGGTCAAACGATTGTAGGAGGGAGACTACTATGACTGACTGAGATGAGTCAGGCAGGTTGAAGTCGCCCAGTAGAAGGAGAGGGGTACCATCTTCCGGTAAGGAGCTAAGAAGCATGTCCAGCTCATCTGTGAAGTGATCGAGTGTACCTGGAGGGCGGTAGAGTGTAACAATGGTGAGATTGAAAGGATTAGAGACAGATACTGCATGATATTCGAGAGAGGAGAGTGACAGTTCTGGGAGTGGTGTTACGTTTGTAGCCCATGAAGGAGATGTTGCCCTGAGGCCTCCACAGTCAGGACGTCTTGTTGCCCTGAGGCCTCCTCCACAGTCAGGATGTCTTGTTGCTCTGAGGCCTCCACAGTCAGGATGTCTTGTTGCTCTGAGGCCTCCACAGTCAGGATGTCTTGTTGCCCTGAGGCCTCCACAGTCAGGATGTCTTGTTGCTCTGAGGCCTCCACAGTCAGGCCTGGACGTCTTGTTGCCCTGAGGCCTCCACAGTCAGGACGTCTTGTTGCCCTGAGGCCTCCACAGTCAGGATGTCTTGTTGCCCTGAGGCCTCCACAGTCAGGACGTCTTGTTGCTCTGAGGCCTCCACAGTCAGGCCTGGACGTCTTGTTGCTCTGAGGCCTCCACAGTCAGGCCTGGACGTCTTGTTGCCCTGAGGCCTCCACAGTCAGGATGTCTTGTTGCCCTGAGGCCTCCACAGTCAGGATGTCTTGTTGCCCTGAGGCCTCCACAGTCAGGACGTCTTGTTGCCCTGAGGCCTCCACAGTCAGGATGTCTTGTTGCTCTGAGGCCTCCACAGTCAGGACGTCTTGTTGCCCTGAGGCCTCCTCCACAGTCAGGATGTCTTGTTGCTCTGAGGCCTCCACAGTCAGGATGTCTTGTTGCCCTGAGGCCTCCACAGTCAGGACGTCTTGTTGCCCTGAGGCCTCCACAGTCAGGCCTGGATGTCTTGTTGCCCTGAGGCCTCCACAGTCAGGACGTCTTGTTGCCCTGAGGCCTCCACAGTCAGGCCTGGATGTCTTGTTGCCCTGAGGCCTCCTCCACAGTCAGGACGTCTTGTTGCCCTGAGGCCTCCTCCACAGTCAGGACGTCTTGTTGCCCTGAGGCCTCCACAGTCAGGATGTCTTGTTGCTCTGAGGCCTCCACAGTCAGGATGTCTTGTTGCCCTGAGGCCTCCACAGTCAGGACGTCTTGTTGCTCTGAGGCCTCCACAGTCTGGACGTCTTGTTGCTCTGAGGCCTCCACAGTCAGGATGTCTTGTTGCTCTGAGGCCTCCACAGTCAGGATGTCTTGTTGCTCTGAGGCCTCCACAGTCAGGCCTGGATGTCTTGTTGCCCTGAGGCCTCCACAGTCAGGACGTCTTGTTGCCCTGAGGCCTCCACAGTCAGGATGTCTTGTTGCTCTGAGGCCTCCACAGTCAGGATGTCTTGTTGCTCTGAGGCCTCCACAGTCAGGACGTCTTGTTGCCCTGAGGCCTCCACAGTCAGGCCTGGACGTCTTGTTGCCCTGAGGCCTCCACAGTCAGGATGTCTTGTTGCCCTGAGGCCTCCACAGTCAGGATGTCTTGTTGCCCTGAGGCCTCCACAGTCTGGATGTCTTGTTGCCCTGAGGCCTCCACAGTCAGGACGTCTTGTTGCCCTGAGGCCTCCACAGTCAGGATGTCTTGTTGCCCTGAGGCCTCCACAGTCAGGATGTCTTGTTGCTCTGAGGCCTCCACAGTCAGGATGTCTTGTTGCCCTGAGGCCTCCACAGTCAGGATGTCTTGTTGCTCTGAGGCCTCCACAGTCAGGATGTCTTGTTGCTCTGAGGCCTCCACAGTCAGGCCAGGATGTCTTGTTGCCCTGAGGCCTCCACAGTCAGGATGTCTTGTTGCCCTGAGGCCTCCACAGTCAGGATGTCTTGTTGCCCTGAGGCCTCCACAGTCAGGACGTCTTGTTGCCCTGAGGCCTCCACAGTCAGGATGTCTTGTTGCTCTGAGGCCTCCACAGTCAGGACGTCTTGTTGCTCTGAGGCCTCCACAGTCAGGACGTCTTGTTGCTCTGAGGCCTCCACAGTCAGGCCTGGACGTCTTGTTGCTCTGAGGCCTCCACAGTCAGGCCTGGACGTCTTGTTGCTCTGAGGCCTCCCTCCATGGCTCGTCTTCCCCGAGGTCTTGGTTGCAACGAGGTGGAGACACGTGGAGCCGGACAACGTTTTTAGCAAAAAATAACAATACTACTATTTTAAATGACAATAGTGGAGAGCTGGTAATACACCAGCCTCCTTGGTTCAGGACATAAAAGAACAAGGACAGAAGTCAATAAGGGTGAGAGTGGGGTGCCAGGGTGGCGCAACCACGTACAGCGCTGCGCTGCAACACGGCCGTCCCGGGTGCGACTATACTTTCTACAACGGAGTTCGGCGATTTGCGAATCTGATTGGCCACTGACGTTTCTGGTCATGTGACATGTGCGCCCAATAGCGTGACGAGCTGTGTCTTTGCCCATTTCCGCGTCTAACAGCCTGCAAAGCACCTGGCGTTCTATCGCCATGCTCTAAGACAAACTAACCGTAACCGACTTCGAACGAGCGCCTAAGCCTAACCAGTGTAGAAACTTGCGGTCCCACGATTGGGCGTACATGTCACATGACCAGAAATGACACTGGCCAATCAGATTCGCAAATCGCCAAACTCCGTTGTAGAAAGTTACTCTCCAAATTGACATTAATCCTTGCCCTATAACTTGTATATTGGGCGTAAAAATGGCCATTGCTCAAGCAAAGATTGTAAAAAAATATTGTAGCATTGGCCTTTTTAGCATCCAAACAGATTATTTTATTGAACTGGAAAGAACGCAAACCGAACTGCTTCAGTTTGGAGAACTGGCGCAAAGACTTCAAGGACTTGCTGTCAACGGGAGTGATCGGCCCGATGGCCTTCAAGGTCTCTGGAACGTTATTAGATCCCTATCTTGAATACGTTTGTGTACTACTGAACCTTTGTACAGCAACACTCTGCAACCCCCCCCCTCACCCTCCTTATTATTATTATAATAACTTTTAGTATTTAATTTTTTTAAATTATTATTATAAATTTTTGTGTTGGTCTTGTCATGTTTGTGAAAATCCTTATTAAATAAATAAATAAAAAAGCTTGAGTGTTACACTCTGAGTGCATAATAGTATAGATATATTAGCATGATAGGTAGGAGTATAAGTATAGTAGTAGGGTACATACAGTAATAGTAAAAAGACAGTACGAAGTTTTTTTTTCTTTTTTAGATATTGTGTCTCCAGCTTCAAACTCCTGGGAGTCTACCTCTCTCTCTCGGACCCTCGACACCTCGTCACTGGGAGTCTACCTCTCTCTCTCTCGGACCCTCGACACCTCGTCACTGGGAGTCTACCTCTCTCTCTCTCTTGGACCCTCGACACCTCGTCACTGGGAGTCTACCTCTCTCTCTCGGACCCTCGACACCTCGTCACTGGGAGTCTACCTCTCTCTCTCTCGGACCCTCGACACCTCGTCACTGGGAGTCTACCTCTCTCTCTCTTGGACCCTCGACACCTCGTCACTGGGAGTCTACCTCTCTCTCTCTCTCGGACCCTCGACACCTCGTCACTGGGAGTCTACCTCTCTCTCTCTCTCGGACCCTCGACACCTCGTCACTGGGAGTCTACCTCTCTCTCTCTCTCGGACCCTCGACACCTCGTCACTGGGAGTCTACCTCTCTCTCTCGGACCCTCAACACCTCGTCACTGGGAGTCTACCTCTCTCTCTCTCGGACCCTCGACACCTCGTCACTGGGAGTCTACCTCTCTCTCTCGGACCCTCGACACCTCGTCACTGGGAGTCTACCTCTCTCTCTCGGACCCTCGACACCTCGTCACTGGGAGTCTACCTCTCTCTCTCTCGGACCCTCGACACCTCGTCACTGGGAGTCTACCTCTCTCTCTCGGACCCTCGACACCTCGTCACTGGGAGTCTACCTCTCTCTCTCTCGGACCCTCGACACCTCGTCACTGGGAGTCTACCTCTCTCTCTCGGACCCTCGACACCTCGTCACTGGGAGTCTACCTCTCTCTCTCTCGGACCCTCGACACCTCGTCACTGGGAGTCTACCTCTCTCTCTCTTGGACCCTCGACACCTCGTCACTGGGAGTCTACCTCTCTCTCTCTTGGACCCTCGACACCTCGTCACTGGGAGTCTACCTCTCTCTCTCTCTGACCCTCGACACCTCGTCACTGGGAGTCTACCTCTCTCTCTCTCGGATCCTCGACACCTCGTCACTGGGAGTCTACCTCTCTCTCTCTCGGACCCTCGACACCTCGTCACTGGGAGTCTACCTCTCTCTCTCTCGGACCCTCGACACCTCGTCACTGGGAGTCTACCTCTCTCTCTCTTGGACCTTCGACACCTCGTCACTGGGAGTCTACCTCTCTCTCTCTCGGACCCTCGACACCTCGTCACTGGGAGTCTACCTCTCTCTCTCTCGGACCCTCGACACCTCGTCACTGGGAGTCTACCTCTCTCTCTCTCGGACCCTCGACACCTCGTCACTGGGAGTCTACCTCTCTCTCTCTCGGACCCTCGACACCTCGTCACTGGGAGTCTACCTCTCTCTCTCTCGGACCCTCGACACCTCGTCACTGGGAGTCTACCTCTCTCTCTCTTGGACCCTCGACACCTCGTCACTGGGAGTCTACCTCTCTCTCTCTCTTGGACCCTCGACACCTCGTCACTGGGAGTCTACCTCTCTCTCTCTCGGACCCTCGACACCTCGTCACTGGGAGTCTACCTCTCTCTCTCTCGGACCCTTGACACCTCGTCACTGGGAGTCTACCTCTCTCTCTCTCGGACCCTCGACACCTCGTCACTGGGAGTCTACCTCTCTCTCTCTCTCGGACCCTCGACACCTCGTCACTGGGAGTCTACCTCTCTCTCTCTCTTGGACCCTCGACACCTCGTCACTGGGAGTCTACCTCTCTCTCTCTCGGACCCTCGACACCTCGTCACTGGGAGTCTACCTCTCTCTCTTTCTTGGACCCTCGACACCTCGTCACTGGGAGTCTACCTCTCTCTCTCTCGGACCCTCGACACCTCGTCACTGGGAGTCTACCTCTCTCTCTCGGACCCTCGACACCTCGTCACTGGGAGTCTACCTCTCTCTCTCTCTGACCCTCGACACCTCGTCACTGGGAGTCTACCTCTCTCTCTCTCTTGGACCCTCGACACCTCGTCACTGGGAGTCTACCTCTCTCTCTCTCGGACCCTCGACACCTCGTCACTGGGAGTCTACCTCTCTCTCTCTCGGACCCTCGACACCTCGTCACTGGGAGTCTACCTCTCTCTCTCGGACCCTCGACACCTCGTCACTGGGAGTCTACCTCTCTCTCTCTCGGACCCTCGACACCTCGTCACTGGGAGTCTACCTCTCTCTCTCTTGGACCCTCGACACCTCGTCACTGGGAGTCTACCTCTCTCTCTCTCTTGGACCCTCGACACCTCGTCACTGGGAGTCTACCTCTCTCTCTCTTGGACCCTCGACACCTCGTCACTGGGAGTCTACCTCTCTCTCTCTCGGACCCTCGACACCTCGTCACTGGGAGTCTACCTCTCTCTCTCTCGGACCCTCGACACCTCGTCACTGGGAGTCTACATCTCTCTCTCTCTTGGACCCTCGACACCTCGTCACTGGGAGTCTACCTCTCTCTCTCTCTTGGACCCTCGACACCTCGTCACTGGGAGTCTACCTCTCTCTCTCTCTTGGACCCTCGACACCTCGTCACTGGGAGTCTACCTCTCTCTCTCTCTTGGACCCTCGACACCTCGTCACTGGGAGTCTACCTCTCTCTCTCTCTTGGACCCTCGACACCTCGTCACTGGGAGTCTACCTCTCTCTCTCTCGGACCCTCGACACCTCGTCACTGGGAGTCTACCTCTCTCTCTCTCGGACCCTCAACACCTCGTCACTGGGAGTCTACCTCTCTCTCTCTCGGACCCTCGACACCTCGTCACTGGGAGTCTACCTCTCTCTCTCTCGGACCCTCGACACCTCGTCACTGGGAGTCTACATCTCTCTCTCTCTTGGACCCTCGACACCTCGTCACTGGGAGTCTACCTCTCTCTCTCTCTTGGACCCTCGACACCTCGTCACTGGGAGTCTACCTCTCTCTCTCTCTTGGACCCTCGACACCTCGTCACTGGGAGTCTACCTCTCTCTCTCTCTTGGACCCTCGACACCTCGTCACTGGGAGTCTACCTCTCTCTCTCTCTTGGACCCTCGACACCTCGTCACTGGGAGTCTACCTCTCTCTCTCTCGGACCCTCGACACCTCGTCACTGGGAGTCTACCTCTCTCTCTCTCGGACCCTCGACACCTCGTCACTGGGAGTCTACCTCTCTCTCTCGGACCCTCGACACCTCGTCACTGGGAGTCTACCTCTCTCTCTCGGACCCTCGACACCTCGTCACTGGGAGTCTACCTCTCTCTCTCTCGGACCCTCGACACCTCGTCACTGGGAGTCTACCTCTCTCTCTCTCTGACCCTCGACACCTCGTCACTGGGAGTCTACCTCTCTCTCTCTCGGACCCTCGACACCTCGTCACTGGGAGTCTACCTCTCTCTCTCTCTTGGACCCTCGACACCTCGTCACTGGGAGTCTACCTCTCTCTCTCTCGGACCCTCGACACCTCGTCACTGGGAGTCTACCTCTCTCTCTCTCTCTCGGACCCTCGACACCTCGTCACTGGGAGTCTACCTCTCTCTCTCTCGGACCCTCGACACCTCGTCACTGGGAGTCTACCTCTCTCTCTCTCTTGGACCCTCGACACCTCGTCACTGGGAGTCTACCTCTCTCTCTCTCTCGGACCCTCGACACCTCGTCACTGGGAGTCTACCTCTCTCTCTCTCGGACCCTCGACACCTCGTCACTGGGAGTCTACCTCTCTCTCTCTCTTGGACCCTCGACACCTCGTCACTGGGAGTCTACCTCTCTCTCTCTCGGACCCTCGACACCTCGTCACTGGGAGTCTACCTCTCTCTCTCTCGGACCCTCGACACCTCGTCACTGGGAGTCTACCTCTCTCTCTCTCGGACCCTCGACACCTCGTCACTGGGAGTCTACCTCTCTCTCTCTCTTGGACCCTCGACACCTCGTCACTGGGAGTCTACCTCTCTCTCTCTCGGACCCTCGACACCTCGTCACTGGGAGTCTACCTCTCTCTCTCTCGGACCCTTGACACCTCGTCACTGGGAGTCTACCTCTCTCTCTCTCGGACCCTCGACACCTCGTCACTGGGAGTCTACCTCTCTCTCTCTCTTGGACCCTCGACACCTCGTCACTGGGAGTCTACCTCTCTCTCTCTCTCGGACCCTCGACACCTCGTCACTGGGAGTCTACCTCTCTCTCTCTCTCGGACCCTCGACACCTCGTCACTGGGAGTCTACCTCTCTCTCTCTCTCGGACCCTCGACACCTCGTCACTGGGAGTCTACCTCTCTCTCTCTTGGACCCTCGACACCTCGTCACTGGGAGTCTACCTCTCTCTCTCTTGGACCCTCGACACCTCGTCACTGGGAGTCTACCTCTCTCTCTCTCGGACCCTCGACACCTCGTCACTGGGAGTCTACCTCTCTCTCTCTCTTGGACCCTCGACACCTCGTCACTGGGAGTCTACCTCTCTCTCTCTCGGACCCTCGACACCTCGTCACTGGGAGTCTACCTCTCTCTCTCTCGGACCCTCGACACCTCGTCACTGGGAGTCTACCTCTCTCTCTCTCGGACCCTCGACACCTCGTCACTGGGAGTCTACCTCTCTCTCTCTCTCGGACCCTCGACACCTCGTCACTGGGAGTCTACCTCTCTCTCTCTCTTGGACCCTCGACACCTCGTCACTGGGAGTCTACCTCTCTCTCTCTCGGACCCTCTACACCTCGTCACTGGGAGTCTACCTCTCTCTCTCGGACCCTCGACACCTCGTCACTGGGAGTCTACCTCTCTCTCTCTCGGACCCTCGACACCTCGTCACTGGGAGTCTACCTCTCTCTCTCTCTCTCGGACCCTCGACACCTCGTCACTGGGAGTCTACCTCTCTCTCTCTTGGACCCTCGACACCTCGTCACTGGGAGTCTACCTCTCTCTCTCTCGGACCCTCTACACCTCGTCACTGGGAGTCTACCTCTCTCTCTCTTGGACCCTTGACACCTCGTCACTGGGAGTCTACCTCTCTCTCTCTCGGACCCTCGACACCTCGTCACTGGGAGTCTACCTCTCTCTCTCTCGGACCCTCGACACCTCGTCACTGGGAGTCTACCTCTCTCTCTCTCTCGGACCCTCGACACCTCGTCACTGGGAGTCTACCTCTCTCTCTCTCTGGACCCTCGACACCTCGTCACTGGGAGTCTACCTCTCTCTCTCTCGGACCCTCGACACCTCGTCACTGGGAGTCTACCTCTCTCTCTCGGACCCTCGACACCTCGTCACTGGGAGTCTACCTCTCTCTCTCTCGGACCCTCGACACCTCGTCACTGGGAGTCTACCTCTCTCTCTCTCGGACCCTCGACACCTCGTCACTGGGAGTCTACCTCTCTCTCTCTCGGACCCTCGACACCTCGTCACTGGGAGTCTACCTCTCTCTCTCTCGGACCCTCGACACCTCGTCACTGGGAGTCTACCTCTCTCTCTCTCTGACCCTCGACACCTCGTCACTGGGAGTCTACCTCTCTCTCTCTCGGACCCTCGACACCTCGTCACTGGGAGTCTACCTCTCTCTCTCTCTTGGACCCTCTACACCTCGTCACTGGGAGTCTACCTCTCTCTCTCTCGGACCCTCGACACCTCGTCACTGGGAGTCTACCTCTCTCTCTCTTGGACCCTCGACACCTCGTCACTGGGAGTCTACCTCTCTCTCTCTCGGACCCTTGACACCTCGTCACTGGGAGTCTACCTCTCTCTCTCTCGGACCCTCGACACCTCGTCACTGGGAGTCTACCTCTCTCTCTCTCTCGGACCCTCGACACCTCGTCACTGGGAGTCTACCTCTCTCTCTCTCTCGGACCCTCGACACCTCGTCACTGGGAGTCTACCTCTCTCTCGGACCCTCGACACCTCTCTCTCTGACCCTCTCTCTCTCGGACCCTCGACACCTCGTCTGCAGCACTGCAGAGGTGGTGAAAACTATTTATACCTACAGTACCTACTGCTATCACTGTCTACCCATATACTCTGTATGCTAGCATGTACAACAGTGCTGAATATACCACATATTTACATTTATATCTTTATATATATATATCCATATTTGTCTGAATATACCAGCATATATTATAAACCATATAATTGCTATTAAACCTGCACATAACCCATATCTCTGTATGATGGCATGTACAATAATGCTGTATATACCTGTATATACATATTCTCACAGCATACTGTATATACCTGTCTGTACTTACCTGCACATAGTCCTTTACTCTTACTAGTTACACTGCTGGCCAGTAGTAGTCATACTATCTTTATTTATTTTACTACAACTCTGAACATACATACACTCTGTAGCACTAATTTGTATATTTTGTACTCAGTTTAACCACCAGTATATTGTACATGACTGTTTCACTGTTACTGTGCACACACCTTGGATGCCAAACCTATTTTTCATTGTACTGTACTTGTGCTGTATGATGATGACAATACATTTAAATCTAATCTAATCTAATTGGCTGGGTTGGGTTTCAGCTGTCCTCACTGTGGAGTTCATACCACCCTCGTGGAGCGAGGACTGAGAATAGTCTGCTTTGTTTTGATGACATTCCCCCCGGAGCTCGGATAGGAGTGGGTCTGAGGCGGCCAGAAGACGCAGAGCGTAGGGGTCTTGGGGGTGTGTAGTTAGAGACCTTTGACCGGAGATAGGAGGGAGCCGTTCCCTTCACCGCACGGTATGCCAGGTCAAGGACGTTGAAGCGGATTTGTGCTGCAATTACTGTTTGGGAAATGATGACCTAATCCAGGTTTGATTTCCTCAACCTGTGACACTATCTTTTCTGCGTAAGGAAACCATACAGCTGTGTTCATGATCGTTTCCGTGGGCATGAGGTTACTACTGTAGCTTACACCCGTAAGAGAGACCACATCACCCCTGTCCTTGCCTCCCTTCATTGGCTTCCAGTACGCTACGGAATCGATTTTAAGGTTCTCCTGTTCGTTTTTAAAGCCCTTAATGGTCACCCTCCCCCCTCCTACATCTCAGACCTCCTATCCCCCTCAGGTCAGCCGATCAGAGGCTCCTGACAGTCCGGAGGTCTAACCTCAAGCTCAGGGGGGGGGGGGGGGGGGGGGGGGGGGGGCGTGCCTTTGCTGGATTGATAGCTTCAATCCAGCATTATTGTGAGTTTACATTTATGGTCAAGAGAAGACCAGCCCACCTTTATCACGCAGGAAGTACCACAGCTATCACATTTACATTTACATTTACATTTAGTCATTTAGCTGACGCTTTTATCCAAAGCGACTTACAAGTTCTGTACGACAAGCCATCAGGAAGGGCACAACTCTATCAGCTGAGCAACAATGTTCATCAAAGTGTTGAGTGCTACAGTGTAGGTTAGTTTATTAGGACAAGTGCATGACAGTACGGTTAGTTAGGGTTAGATTTTTTTTTTTTTTTTTTTTTTTTTTTTAATTCAGATAATGGTTGAAGAAGTGCGTCTTTAGTCGACGGCGAAAGATTGGACGTGATTCGGCTGTCCTAACTGGGGTGGGTAGTTCATTCCACCATTGTGGGGCAAGGACTGAGAATAGGCGACTTCTCTTTGATCTATCACCATCATGATCCATCTATTGCCCTCCATAAAACTGGTGATAATCTGTGCCTTACTGGAACGCTCTGCCCCTACCATCGCGGAGATGAGCACTTCCACAGGGGGGGGGGCTTCCAGTCAGCTGACGTAGCACCTCGTCTCACCTCCACAGGGGGGCGGGGCTTCCAGTCAGCTGACGTAGCACCTCGTCTCACCCACCGTGAATAAAAACCTGTGTCCCCAGCATCTCCTCAGACGTTACCTGCACATCTGAATCACTACGGCGGCCACAGCATCAAGATGGAACGCGACCAGCAGCGCACTGAAGCTCCAACCTACCTAGCCTGGTCCATCATCAACACGCTGTGCTTCTGCCTGCCTCTGGGGGTGGCTGCTATAATATACTCCAACAAGGTACAGTACATTCCAAATAAGAAATGTCGACCGTCGAAAAATGTCACTTAACGATGCAAGACTCTGGAACCATATTATTCCCTATAGAATTGTGTTGCTATCAAAAATGTAATTGGTCATGTAAAATGTGTTTGCTTACTGTGAACCTCCTATGTACAGTCCCCCCCCCTCGTCAAATGTATATACTCTTTTCTTTTTTTTACTCTTTTTGTATCACAAACAGTACTGTATTTGTAAATCTGGTATGTCATAAATGTATAGATGTAGCAGTACTGTCTATCTGTATGTCATGTATGTCATATATGTCCTGATGAATTGAAAATGGGGGACCCTGATGTAAACAAGACGGTCTGCATCCCCAATTGTGTGTATTGAGCTGTACTGTATTGTACCCATTCTGCAATCTGTTAATAACATTTTCAATTAATCAATCAATCAATCCATCAATCAATTTGTGTAATAAACAGCCGTGTGATATTCAGTAGTTATATTTACATTTACATTTAGCTGAACGCTTTTATCCAAAGCTACTTATTGATTGATTGATTGATTGAAAATGTTATTAACAAATTGCAGAATGGGTACAATACAGTACGGCTCAATACATACAATTGTTAAGGGGTTGCAGACCAGAGAAAGACTTTCGTCTTGTTTACATCAGGGTCCCCCATTTTCAATTCATAGTGACATTTATGACATACACAACATACATGACATCATGACATTTATGGCATAGGGACATACATGACATACAGGTATATAGGAAGGAAGGGTACAACTCTTTCAGCTGAGTAACAATGTTCATCAAACAGTGTTGAAACGTGGGTGCTGCAGTGGTGAGTGCAGAGTAGTAGAGACATATTAGTATAGTAGGTAGTAATATAGACAAGGAGGACTAATGAGTAGAAGAGTGCATGATAGATGTAAATGTAAATGATAGTAGAAGACAGTAAGAAGGTTTTCTTTTCTTTCTTTCATTTGAGATATTGATATTAATTAGCTTATTGATATTCATTCCTAGATATGGGTAACTTTGTGACTTTGAGTGACTTTGGGTAACAATGAATGGGGGGGGGGGGGGGTGGATTCAAGTGATTCCAAGAAAATGCACTAATGCTGTTCTGTTTTGTTTAAGGTGAGCTCAGCCAATGGCACTGGTCAGATATCCGTGGCAGAGGGGGCATCGAGGACGGCCAGGAACCTCAACATCACAGCGCTGACCATTGGGATCATTGCCATCATCACTGTGGTTGTCCTCTCTACGATTAATCTGTGATGTCATCTGAAATCACGCTTGCCGAGAGGAAACGCCATCATTACCGATGACAAACGTGGAACAACCGCTATTCCACCGACGCCCAATCGCCCGGCTTCTGTCGAGAGCCCACAAGGGGCCGTCTGCAATGAGCTGCTACAATGAGAATATGTATATAAAGTGTACTGTATGTTGTTTATATACTGTATATGATCCATGATGTATTGATAAGCATTGCCTCTCTTTATTTGATTCCCATCCAGTTATTGTATATCTGGTGCAATATATTTATTGCGCCATGTCCATGTCAGAAGATATAATAAAACAAATGTTTTACGATTTTGAAATTTGTATTTTGCAGTCGTTACTTCATATAATTTGTAACATGGTACTTCAGAGGATATCTTTCCTCTCAAAAGATAAGAATCTATATTAATTTAGAAAACGAGCAACTACCCTCGATGCTCCTTGTGTTTAAACTGTGCTCTTGGTACATTTATGTATTGGGAATGCCCTCCTGTTAAGATATTCTGGGAAAAAGTAACCACTCAATTATCAGAATTTTTATCTCTGACCATACCTACACTGCCTTCTGTATTGTTGTTGAATGATGTTTCTCAGTTATCAACCTCTGTACATGTAAAGAGACAAATTTTGTCCGGTCTTACGGCTGCCAAAAAGTTGATAGCGTCACGCTGGATTCAACCGGATAAAATGTGCCGGAAGGTATGGGTTCTCACCAGGGGCGGATTTAGGATTGTAGGAGATCCGGGGCTTAGCCCAGATGGGCCCCCTTTTTTTTTTTTTATTATTATTATTTTTTTGGGCAGGCAATGGGTGGTTATGGAGGGGGTCCGGCACAATTTTTTTTTGAATTTAATGAACCTGTACGTGCAATTTCCTGCAATATAGAGCCTTCAATCTTGACCAATAAAGCTGCTCTTTTCACTATAAAACTCAGTTAACCATAACGTAGTTATGGTTAGATTTATATATTGGGGGGGGATATATCATATTTTTCATATAATCAAAAAGTGGTGGAGCAAGATCATACCTTTGCTCCCCCAAGTTCAATAGTGGGAGAGCAGAGATGCTCCGAATGCTCTTATGGCCAGGCGTCTATGATTCACTGATACAAAGTAAAATAGTGCAGTGCAATAAAATAGTTAGTAAAATAGAATAAAATAATGCAATAGTGCATTGCAATAAAATAGTTATCATCGTATTTTTTCGGGAGGCCGGTAAGGAGTGCATTACAGTAGTCGAGTTGGCTTGAGATAAAGGCATGGATCTGGTTTTCAGCGTCCTTTTGATTTATAAATGGCCGTACTTTAGCTATGTTTCTAAGGTGGAAGAATTAAGTTTTTGTCAACTTGTTGATTGTGATTTAAAGCTTAGGTCTGAGTCTACCATAACACCAAGACTTAACTCACTCAAATACAGTTAGCAGCTGGATAGACCACAGATGGAAATTAGCTTCTGCTAAATCTGGTGCAAACATATTTTCATGTAACAATGATGAATTGTAAAAAAAAAAAAAAAAAAAAAATCATTTTTTTTATTTTTATTTTTTTTTTTTTTAAATAGATTCGGGGCTTTTCAGAATACATCCGGGGCTTGAGCCCAGGTAGCCACCCCCTAGCTCCGCCCCTGGTTCTCACCTATCTCGATGTGATTTATCTAGAGACATCTACTGCACGCATTTTAGGTGTTAATAAAGCCAGCATAGCAATCTGGTTAGCTGTGGTGGAGAAGATAAAGGGAAGCATATGAACTGGTGATTTCTGATGTTAAATGGAATAGTGGATGTATAGTCCAAGAGGGGGTCCTGAGGGGGGGGGGGGGGGAGGGAAGGGGAAGGAAAGAGTGATGAAGAGCGAGCAAGAGCACATGTATTGTATTGTATTGTATTTATTATTTTTATGTCTTTTAATCTACATTTATTTTGATTTAATTACTGGACTATCATTATTGTTATTATTATTTCTGTCATTGTCCTGTGATTTATCATATATTTTTACTGTTACTGTATTGTTTGTCTAGTTTTATGATAAAAAAAGGGAAAATAAAAAACATTTGTTAAAAAAAAAAAAAAAAAAAAAAAGGGGCAACTGACGACATGACGAGCAACGGAATATATCATGAACCTTGTTCATCGGTCAGATCAAGGAGGTTGAAGAGAAGGGTTAACCCTAACCCTAACCCTAGAGAGGTACAGAGATAACAGCTGTGGTCAGAGACTAGAGACTAGAGAGATAACATCTGTGGTCAGAGACTAGAGACTAGAGACTAGAGAGATAACAGCTGTGGTCAGAGACTAGAGACTAGAGAGGTACAGAGATAACAGCTGTGGTCAGAGACTAGAGACTAGAGAGGTACAGAGATAACAGCTGTGGTCAGAGACTAGAGACTAGAGACTAGAGACTAGAGACTAGAGACTAGAGAGGTACAGAGATAACAGCTGTGGTCAGAGACTAGAGACTAGAGACTAGAGAGATAACAGCTGTGGTCAGAGACTAGAGACTAGAGAGGTACAGAGATAACAGCTGTGGTCAGAGACTAGAGACTAGAGACTAGAGAGATAACAGCTGTGGTCAGAGACTAGAGACTAGAGAGGTACAGAGATAACAGCTGTGGTCAGAGACTAGAGACTAGAGAGGTACAGAGATAACAGCTGTGGTCAGAGACTAGAGACTAGAGAGGTACAGAGATAACAGCTGTGGTCAGAGACTAGAGACTAGAGAGATAACAGCTGTGGTCAGAGACTAGAGACTAGAGAGGTACAGAGATAACAGCTGTGGTCAGAGACTAGAGACTAGAGAGGTACAGAGATAACAGCTGTGGTCAGAGACTAGAGACTAGAGAGGTACAGAGATAACAGCTGTGGTCAGAGACTAGAGACTAGAGAGGTACAGAGATAACAGCTGTGGTCAGAGACTAGAGACTAGAGAGGTACAGAGATAACAGCTGTGGTCAGAGACTAGAGACTAGAGACTAGAGAGATAACAGCTGTGGTCAGAGACTAGAGACTAGAGACTAGAGAGGTACAGAGATAACAGCTGTGGTCAGAGACTAGAGACTAGAGACTAGAGAGGTACAGAGATAACAGCTGTGGTCAGAGACTAGAGACTAGAGACTAGAGAGGTACAGAGATAACAGCTGTGGTCAGAGACTAGAGACTAGAGAGATAACAGCTGTGGTCAGAGACTAGAGACTAGAGAGGTACAGAGATAACAGCTGTGGTCAGAGACTAGAGACTAGAGAGGTACAGAGATAACAGCTGTGGTCAGAGACTAGAGACTAGAGAGGTACAGAGATAACAGCTGTGGTCAGAGACTAGAGACTAGAGAGATACCAGCTGTGGTCAGAGACTAGAGACTAGAGGTACAGAGATAACAGCTGTGGTCAGAGACTAGAGACTAGAGAGGTACAGAGATAACAGCTGTGGTCAGAGACTAGAGACTAGAGACTAGAGAGGTACAGAGATAACAGCTGTGGTCAGAGACTAGAGACTAGAGAGGTACAGAGATAACAGCTGTGGTCAGAGACTAGAGACTAGAGACTAGAGACTAGAGGGGTACAGAGATAACAGCTGTGGTCAGAGACTAGAGACTAGAGGTACAGAGATAACAGCTGTGGTCAGAGACTAGAGACTAGAGGTACAGAGATAACAGCTGTGGTCAGAGACTAGAGACTAGAGAGGTACAGAGATAACAGCTGTGGTCAGAGACTAGAGACTAGAGGTACAGAGATAACAGCTGTGGTCAGAGACTAGAGACTAGAGAGGTACAGAGATAACAGCTGTGGTCAGAGACTAGAGACTAGAGGTACAGAGATAACAGCTGTGGTCAGAGACTAGAGACTAGAGACTAGAGAGGTACAGAGATAACAGCTGTGGTCAGAGACTAGAGACTAGAGAGGTACAGAGATAACAGCTGTGGTCAGAGACTAGAGACTAGAGGTACAGAGATAACAGCTGTGGTCAGAGACTAGAGACTAGAGACTAGAGGGGTACAGAGATAACAGCTGTGGTCAGAGACTAGAGACTAGAGAGGTACAGAGATAACAGCTGTGGTCAGAGACTAGAGACTAGAGACTAGAGAGGTACAGAGATAACAGCTGTGGTCAGAGACTAGAGACTAGAGAGGTACAGAGAGAACAGCTGTGGTCAGAGACTAGAGACTAGAGAGGTACAGAGAGAACAGCTGTGGTCAGAGACTAGAGACTAGAGAGGTACAGAGATAACAGCTGTGGTCAGAGACTAGAGACTAGAGAGGTACAGAGATAACAGCTGTGGTCAGAGACTAGAGACTAGAGAGGTACAGAGATAACAGCTGTGGTCAGAGACTAGAGACTAGAGGTACAGAGATAACAGCTGTGGTCAGAGACTAGAGACTAGAGACTAGAGAGGTACAGAGATAACAGCTGTGGTCAGAGACTAGAGACTAGAGAGGTACAGAGAGAACAGCTGTGGTCAGAGACTAGAGACTAGAGACTAGAGAGGTACAGAGATAACAGCTGTGGTCAGAGACTAGAGACTAGAGAGGTACAGAGATAACAGCTGTGGTCAGAGACTAGAGACTAGAGAGGTACAGAGAGAACAGCTGTGGTCAGAGACTAGAGACTAGAGGTACAGAGATAACAGCTGTGGTCAGAGACTAGAGACTAGAGGTACATAGATAACAGCTGTGGTCAGAGACTAGAGACTAGAGACTAGAGAGATAACAGCTGTGGTCAGAGACTAGAGACTAGAGAGGTACAGAGATAACAGCTGTGGTCAGAGACTAGAGACTAGAGAGGTACAGAGATAACAGCTGTGGTCAGAGACCACAATCGAAAGACAAAGTGTGTCTTTAGTCAGCAATGGGAAATGGGGCGGGTCAATATATTACTTATGGCGATAACATAACGTACAATCTGAATCTGAATCTGAATACAATATGTACCCTTTTTCTATGGTCCATAAGGACTTTATTTACATATTTTAAGTGGTATCGCAATGTGGTAGGTGACACACACACACACGCACACGCACGCACGCACGCACGCACGCAAGATGTGGGGGAGGACATGACCGACAGAGGAGAGGGAGAACGGGAGGAGAAGTGGGGGAGGACATGACCGACAGAGGAGAGGGAGAACGGGAGGAGATGTGGGGGAGGACATGACCGACAGAGAGGGAGAACGGGAGAAGATGTGGGGGAGGACATGACCGACAGAGGAGAGGGAGAACGGGAGGAGATGTGGGGGAGGACATGACCGACAGAGGAGAGGGAGAACGGGAGAAGATGTGGGGAGGACATGACCGACAGAGGAGAGGGAGGGAGAACGGGAGGAGACGTGGGGGAGGACATGACCGACAGAGGAGAGGGAGAACGGGAGAAGATGTGGGGAGGACATGACCGACAGAGGAGAGGGAGGGAGAACGGGAGGAGATGTGGGGGAGGACATGACCGACAGAGGAGAGGGAGAACGGGAGGAGAAGTGGGGGAGGACATGACCGACAGAGGAGAGGGAGAACGGGAGGAGATGTGGGGGAGGACATGACCGACAGAGGAGAGGGAGAACGGGAGGAGATGTGGGGGAGGACATGACCGACAGAGGAGAGGGAGAACGGGAGGAGAAGTGGGGGAGGACATGACCGACAGAGGAGAGGGAGAACGGGAGAAGATGTGGGGGAGGACATGACCGACAGAGGAGAGGGAGAACGGGAGGAGATGTGGGGGAGGACATGACGACAGAGGAGAGGGAGAACGGGAGGAGATGTGGGGGAGGACATGACCGACAGAGGAGAGGGAGAACGGGAGGAGATGTGGGGAGGACATGACCGACAGAGGAGAGGGAGAACGGGAGGAGATGTGGGGAGGACATGACCGACAGAGGAGAGGGAGAACGGGAGGAGATGTGGGGAGGACATGACGACAGAGGAGAGGGAGAACGGGAGGAGATGTGGGGGAGGACATGACCGACAGAGGAGAGGGAGAACGGGGGGAGATGTGGGGGAGGACATGACCGACAGAGGAGAGGGAGAACGGGAGGAGATGTGGGGGAGGACATGACCGACAGAGGAGAGGGAGAACGGGAGGAGATGTGGGGAGGACATGACCGACAGAGGAGAGGGAGAACGGGAGGAGATGTGAGGGAGGACATGACCGACAGAGGAGAGGGAGAACGGGAGAAGATGTGGGGGAGGACATGACCGACAGAGGAGAGGGAGAACGGGAGGAGATGTGGGGAGGACATGACCGACAGAGGAGAGGGAGAACGGGAGGAGATGTGGGGGAGGACATGACCGACAGAGGAGAGGGAGAACGGGAGGAGATGTGGGGGAGGACATGACCGACAGAGGAGAGGGAGAACGGGAGGAGACGTGGGGAGGACATGACCGACAGATCAGCCCGGTGCGGCCGCGCGGGTGTGCGAGGCACTATGCGGTGCGCCACTGGGGCGCCCCAGGTCTGGACTTTTAAACTTGATGTTGCACCGATAACATGTCTCCAACCACTGCACTTTATTGTCTTATCGTTGTCTCACTGTTCTGTCCTGTTTTGCACTTTCTTATTTATTATTCTTGATATTTAAAGTTTTTTATTTTTCACAAGCAGGACAATACATACATGACAAGACAAACTAAGACAAAAATAATAATAATAATAATAATAATAATAATAATAATAATAATAATAATAATAATAATAATAATAATAATAATAATAATAATAATAATAATAATAATAATAATAATAATAATAATAATAATAATAATAATAATAATAATAATAATAATAATAATAATCATATTCCAGATAGTGATCTAATAAAGTTCAGGGGACCTTGAAGGCCATCGGGCCGATCACTCTCTTGAAGAGACAGAGCAGCCTGTTCCATCGATAACAAGTCCATGAAGTCCTTGCGCCAGTTCTCCAAACTGAAGCAGTTAGGTTTGCGTTCTTTCCAGTTCATTAAAATAATCCGTTTGCAT
Source organism: Notolepis coatsorum (assembly GCF_963971535.1). Classification (NCBI taxonomy): domain Eukaryota; kingdom Metazoa; phylum Chordata; class Actinopteri; order Aulopiformes; family Paralepididae; genus Notolepis; species Notolepis coatsorum. The sequence continues at coordinate 322,352,323 of NC_140165.1, read as the reverse complement.
GCTAGAAAAGCCAGTGCTACAATATTATTTACAATCTTTGCTTGAGCAGTGTCCATTTTTACACCCAATATACACGTTATAGGGCAAGGATTAATGTCAATTTGGAGAGTAACTGACAGGTCCTCACAAATGTCCAACCAAAATGTCCTAACAAGCGGGCAGTGCCACAGCTAGTGCATGAGCGTACCCTCTACTCCACACCCATGCCAGCACAATTTGGGTAGGGTGTGATTCATTTTATTCAGTGTACAGGGTGTTATATAGGCCCTGTGTAGTATATTTTTTTTTATTATTTTTTTATTATCTTTCTTCCCCTCCTTTTTTCCCGATTTCTCTCCCATCCCACCCTTCCTGGTTGTTGCGTACTTTCCCCTACTGTTGGTCCGGGAGACCGGAGACTCACATGCTTTCCTCTCACCGGGGAGAGTGTAGCGTGTGGGAGGCCACACTATCTCTCCTCAGTTCCAACCCTCGCTGAGCAGGCGCCCCGACCGAACTGTAGGGGTCGCTGTCCACAACGCCCAGGACCCACCCTTCAGCTTTCCCACCCCCTGATACAGCCAATTGTATCAGTGTGAGAGGCCAGCCAAGCTGATAGCAACGCCGGGAGCTGGATTCGAACAGGCGAATCCTAGTGTCTCCCGGTGTTGGTGACGAGCGTAATCTCCGTGCGCCACCTGCCCCCCCCTGTGTAGTATCTTTAATTGTATAATTATTATTATTTATTATTCTTATTTGTGAAGATTTTTTTTTGCACTGTACTATCGTATCACGTTCCAGTGTGTTTTCAACATAATGGCGAATAAAGTAATCAGAATCTGAATCAGAATCTGAGTAGAGGAGGTTTATTTGATTGAGCAACATATTTAAACTTGTCAGTCAGCAGATTTATTTTGAAAAGGGATATTTGTCCCATTCTCTGCTTCTCTCCTCCTCCTCTCTGTTCCTCTCCTCCCTCTCTGCTTCTCTCCTCCTCCTCTCTGTTCCTCTCCTCCCTCTCTGCTTCTCTCCTCCTCCTCTCTGTCCCTCTCCTCCCTCTCTGCTTCTCTCCTCCTCCTCTTTGTTCCTCTCCTCCCTCTCTGCTTCTCTCATCCTCCTCTTTGTTCCTCTCCTCCCTCTCTGCTTCTCTCCTCCTCCTCTACAGTCTCTCCTCCTCCTCTCTGTTCCTCTCCTCCTCCTCTACAGTCTCCTCCTCCTCTCTGTTCCTCTCCTCCCTCTCTGTTCCTCTCCTCCTCCTCTACAGTCTCTCCTCCTCTCTGTTCCTCTCCTCCCTCTCTGTTCCTCTCCTCCTCCTCTACAGTCTCTCCTCCTCTCTGTTCCTCTCCTCCCTCTCTGCTTCTCTCCTCCTCCTCTACAGTCTCTCCTCCTCTCTGTTCCTCTCCTCCTCCTCTCTGTTCCTCTCCTCCTCCTCTACAGTCTCTCCTCCCTCTCTGTTCCTCTCCTCCCTCTCTGTTCCTCTCCTCCTCCTCTACAGTCTCTCCTCCTCTCTGCTTCTCTCCTCCCTCTCTGCTTCTCTCCTCCTCCTCTACAGTCTCTCCTCCTCTCTGTTCCTCTCCTCCCTCTCTGCTTCTCTCCTCCTCCTCTACAGTCTCTCCTCCCTCTCTGTTCCTCTCCTCCCTCTCTGTTCCTCTCCTCCTCCTCTACAGTCTCTCCTCCCTCTCTGTTCCTCTCCTCCCTCTCTGCTTCTCTCCTCCTCCTCTACAGTCTCTCCTCCCTCTCTGTTCCTCTCCTCCCTCTCTGTTCCTCTCCTCCTCCTCTACAGTCTCTCCTCCCTCTCTGTTCCTCTCCTCCCTCTGCTCTCCTCTCCAACCAATCAGTGCTATGTGGTTCCCCCGCGCAGAGCCCCACCCCCTCCCCCTAAACCACGCCCACACAGAATAAATGGCCCCAGCAGAGTCCCAGAAAGGGCCCAGACTCCACTAACGACCAGCGTAGAGACACAGAGGAGCCCGCTCTCAGGACCCGCACCCCGCTCTCAGGACCCGCACCCCGCTCTCAGGACCCGCACCCCGCTCTCAGGACCCGCACCCCGCTCTCAGGACCCGCACCCCGCTCTCAGGACCCGCACCCCGCTCTCAGGACCCGCACCCCGCTCTCAGGACCCGCACCCCGCTCTCAGGACCCGCACCCCGCTCTCAGGACCCGGAGCCACCATGGAAGGAGGCCAGAGCCGCTCGGTGGCCCAGACGTACCTGGGCTGGTCCATCTTCAACGCCCTCTGCTGCTGCCTGCCGCTGGGGGTCGCCGCCATCATCTGCTCCTGCAGGGTAGGTCACTTCTGCTTATTATTATTATTATTATTATTATTATTATTATTATTATTATTATTATTATTATTATTATTAGTATCATCGTCTTCATCATCGTTATTATTATAGATTATATTTATCTAGTTATTAAAGACATTTGCACTACATCCATACCTCATTTTGTCTTTTTTTTCTTTTATGGTTTTTGTACCTCATTGTCTGCATCTTTACTTCATTGTACTTACAGTAGGTTGTACTTTAGTGTGTATAATGTATAGTGTTGGGACTTATTCCTCTTTTACTCACTTTTTTTTACTGTATGAAGCACATTCTCAGGGGCTCATGCAGAACCAAGCATTTCACTGTAATGTACAGTACGTGACAAATAAAAGCAAACGTGGAGCTCCGTGGAGAGCAGACGTGTGCAGACGTGTGTCGCTGGAGCCCGTTCCCCCGGCTCACGGCACGCACACTCAGACACACTGTAGGAATCACAGTCAGTCTCCAGCCGACGTGAGCGAGGCGCGTCACAGGTTCGAGAGCCTCGGCCTTCTGGCTGAACTGAGGGACAGAGGGACACGTTTTATTTTCTTTCTTTTTTCGCAAACCAACAATGCTTTTCTTTTGAGGCCAGAAAGAAACCAGTTCAAGCCACATTCCTGTCTATAATTGACTAGATATGGCGACATGATAAATATCATGCACGCTGCCTCTTCACTGCTAAACAAGCTAGACAGTGTGCATCCTGCTTCTCTGCGCTTCATCACAGCACAATTAATGTATAAAGCAAAAGGTAACATACTGTACTTCCGGGAAACATTCAAGAACTGTTCTTTGATAGGGAGGGGGGTTATAACCTGAGGGGAGAACTCAGTTTAAAAGTTCTTAGTGTACGCACTACTACCAGGAGAAGACACTGCATCTCGATATGTGGAGTGAAACTGTGCAACAGTCTGAATGTGGTGCTAAAGCAACGTCCAGACATGAGACCATTCAAACTGATGAATAAGGAAATGATGTTCACGAGGTACAGGGACGAGGGAGGGACTTCACGGGTGTTTACATTTTTATTTTATTTCTTATTTGTTTTACGTGTATATTTTTTTGTTTTGCATATATATTTATTTTGTAAGGTTTTAAATTAGTACATTCATTTTGAGTAGTGGAACAGGGGTAGGATTAAATAAGTGTATACTTCTTCCTACTCCTTTTCGAACATGTAAATTGAGTTATGTTGTCTTTTTTTTTGTTTTATATTGTTTGTGATTTACATGTTCGAAATAAAGATTTAAAATCAAATCACCAGAGTAAGGGCTTTACTGACCAGCGTGTGCTTTATCACATGGTGGGATGGGCCTCTCTGCACGCGCGCACGGAGGAAACCACACATGCATGTTTTTATTAGTGCTGTCAATCGATTAAAATATGTAACTCGATTAATCGCATGATTGTCCATAGTTAACTCGCGATTAATCGCAAATGAATCGCATTTTTTATTTGTTCTACCTTAAACGGAACTTTTTCAAGTTCCAAGTGTTAATACTCTTATCAACATGAGTCAACAAATGCTTGCTTTGTGCAGCCATTTAACACAAAAGGATGACCCTCATGCATTGCAAATTTGCATCAAATTCATCAAAAGTGATGCACAAAATAACTTAAAAGAAAATAATAATTTAAAACAATGAATAAAGTGTGCATGAAATAATAGGGGAAAGAAAACGTTAGGAACTTGTTACATTCACAAGGGCTGAGTAATCACCCCCCCCCCCCTCTCTCTCTCTCACACACCCCCCCCCTCTCTCTCTCTCACACTCTCCCAGCTCTCTTTCTCTCTTGCCCCTTCCTCATCTCTCTCACCCCCCTCTCTCTCTATATCTCACACACACACACACACACGCGCGCACACGCACACACACGCACACACACACAGACACACACACACACACACACACACACACACACACACACACACACACACACACACACACACACACACACACACACACACACACACACACACACACACACACTTAACTTTGACAGCCTTAGTTTTTATATATAAGGCCGTTCTATAGGGAAGCTTCCTCTATAATATCTTTCCAGTCTCATTAGCTCCGCCTCTAGCAGCTACTGTACCAGGTCTGTACCAGGTCCACAAGATGGCTACAGTACCAGGTCCTCTAGCAGCTACTGTACCAGGTCTGTACCAGGTCCACAAGATGGCTACAGTACCAGGTCCTCTAGCAGCTACTGTACCAGGTCTGTACCAGGTCCACAAGATGGCTACAGTACCAGGTCCTCTAGCAGCTACTGTACCAGGTCCACAAGATGGCTACAGTACTTTAAAGAGAATAAAGAGAATACACACTGAACTAGGAAGGACAGCTTGTTCTCGCTTTGCACCGTGGGCATGGGATGGGCTACACCGTGGGCATGGGATGGGCTACACCGTGGGCATGGGATGGGCTACACCGTGGGCATGGGATGGGCTACACCGTGGGCATGGGATGGGCTACACCGTGGGCATGGGATGGGCTACACCGTGGGCATGGGATGGGCTACACCGTGGGCATGGGATGGGCTACACCGTGGGCATGGGATGGGCTACACCGTGGGCATGGGATGGGCTACACCGTGGGCATGGGATGGGCTACACCGTGGGCATGGGATGGGCTACACCGTGGGCATGGGATGGGCTACACTGTGGGCATGGGATGGGCTACACCGTGGGCATGGGATGGGCTACACCGTGGGCATGGGATGGGCTACACCGTGGGCATGGGATGGGCTACACCGTGGGCATGGGATGGGCTACACCGTGGGCATGGGATGGGCTACACCGTGGGCATGGGATGGGCTACACCGTGGGCATGGGATGGGCTACACCGTGGGCATGGGATGGGCTACACCGTGGGCATGGGATGGGCTACACCGTGGGCAGGGATGGGCTACACCGTGGGCATGGGATGGGCTACACTGTGGGCATGGGATGGGCTACACCGTGGGCATGGGATGGGCTACACCGTGGGCATGGGATGGGCTACACTGTGGGCATGGGATGGGCTACACCGTGGGCATGGGATGGGCTACACCGTGGGCATGGGATGGGCTACACCGTGGGCATGGGATGGGCTACACCGTGGGCATGGGATGGGCTACACTGTGGGCATGGGATGGGCTACACCGTGGGCATGGGATGGGCTACAGGACCAGATCCACTCAGACACCCTGGTCTCTCTTGGCGAATTTAAATCTCTGTTACATAACTTCTTACAAGAAGAATGTCGCTGCTTTCTGTAGTCGGGTCCCAACCGCAAAATGACTGTATTACCCTGTTTTATACTGTCATACACCTTTACTATCATGTAGTAGACTATTCTGTTTTGTTTTCTGCTTTTGTGTTCCATGTGATGTATTGTGTATATTGTATACGTGCACTTTTACAGTGTTCTTGTGTGATGTATCGCAAATGTTATCGCTGTCATCTTGGCCAGGTCTCCCTTGCAAAGGAGATCTTGTATCTCAATGGGACTTCCAGGTTAAATAAAGGTTTCAAAATACTTGTAAAATTAAGAAAAACATGGATCCTGATTAAGTAGATTTGGCTGAAATGAGTTTAGATTCTATTGAAGAGAATGCAGCAAGCGGGTGTATTTCACTGAGCTGACTAGTGCAGGAAAGAGTGACTTCTTCTTCTTCTTCTTCTTCTTCTTCTTCTTCTTCTTCTTCTTCTTCTTCTTCTTCTTCTTCTTCTTCTTCTTCTTCTTCTTCTTCTTCTTCTTCTTCTTCTTCTTCTTCTTCTTCTTCTTCTTTCTTCTTCTTCTTCTTCTTCTTCTTCTTCTTCTTCTTCTTCTTCTTCTTCTTCTTCTTCTTCTTTCTTCTTTCTTCTTCTTCTTCTCTTCTCTAACCTTCTTCTTCTCCTTCTCTCTAAAGAGTGACCCTTCTTCTTCTCTTCTCTAACCTTCTTCTTCTTCTTCTTCTCTAACCTTCTTCTTCTCCTCCTCTCTAACCTTCTTCTTCTTCTCTAACCTTCTTCTTCTTCTTCTCTTCTCTAACCTTCTTCTTCTTCTTCTTCTTCTTCTTCTTCTTCTCTAACCTTCTTCTTCTCTCCCTCTCTAACTTTTTCTTCTCCTCCTCTCTAACCTTCTTCTTCTTCTCTAACCTTCTTCTTCTCTCTCTTCTCTAACCTTCTTCTTCTCCTTCTCTCTAAAGAGTGACCCTTCTTCTTCTCTTCTCTAACCTTCTTCTTCTTCTTCTTCTCTTCTTCTTCTTCTTCTTCTTCTTCTTCTTCTTCTCTCTTCTTCTTCTTCTTCTTCTTCTTCTTCTTCTTCTTCTTCTTCTTCTTCTTCTTCTTCTTCTTCTTCTTCTTCTTCTTCTTCTTCTTCTTCTTCTTTTCTTCTTCTTCTTCTTCTTCTTCTTCTTCTTCTTCTTCTTCTTCTTCTTCTTCTTCTTCTTCTTCTTCTTCTTCTTCTCTACCTTCTTCTTCTTCTTCTTCTTCTCTAACCTTCTTCTTCTTCTTCTCTAACCTTCTTCTTCTTCTTCTTCTTCTTCTTCTTCTTCTCTAACCTTCTTCTTCTTCTTCTCTACTTCTTCTTCTTCTTCTTCTTCTTCTTCTTCTTCTCTAACCTTCTTCTTCTTCTCTAACCTTCTTCTTCTCTTCTCTAACCTTCTTCTTCTCCTCCTCTCTAACCGTCTTCTTCTTCTCTAACCTTCTTCTTCTTCTTCTCTAACCTTCTTCTTCTCTCTAACCTTCTTCTTCTCCTCCTCTCTAACCTTCTTCTTCTTCTCTAACCTTCTTCTTCTTCTTCTCTTCTCTAACCTTCTTCTTCTCTTCTCTAACCTTCTTCTTCTCCTCCTCTCTAACCTTCTTCTTCTTCTCTAACCTTCTTCTTCTTCTTCTCTTCTCTAACCTTCTTCTTCTCCTTCCTCTAAAGAGTGACCCTCTTCTCTCTTCTCTAACCTTCTTCTTCTTCTTCTTCTTCTTCTTCTCTAACCTTCTTCTTCTTCTTCTCTAACCTTCTTCTTCTTCTTCTTCTCTAACCTTCTTCTTCTTCTCTTCTCTAACCTTCTTCTTCTTCTTCTTCTCTAACCTTCTTCTTCTCCTCTTCTCTAACCTTCTTCTTCTTCTTCTTCTCTAACCTTCTTCTTCTTCTTCTCTAACCTTCTTCTTCTCCTCCTCTCTAACCTTCTTCTTCTCTTCTCTAACCTTCTTCTTCTCCTCCTCTCTAACCTTCTCTTCTTCTTCTTCTCTTCTCTAACCTTCTTCTTCTCTTCTCTAACCTTCTTCTTCTCCTCTCTCTAACCTTCTTCTTCTTCTCCTCCTCCTCTAACCTTCTTCTTCTTCTTCTCCTCCTCTCTAACCTTCTTCTTCTTCTTCTCCTCCTCTTAACCTTCTTCTTCTTCTTTCCTCTCCTCTCTCAGCGCAGAATGCGAACGCCATCGGAGAGACGGCCACAGCAGAGGAGGCGTCGCGCACCGCCAAGATCCTGAACATCATCGCTCTCGTCGTTGGGATTATTTTGCTCATCATCATCGCCATCAAAGCAACCCAAGGATAACCGGCGAGAACCGGCGAGAACCGGAGAGAACCGGAGAGAACAAACATTTCTTGTTTTTCCCAAGTTGCCTGTTTTTTTTTTACCAGCCCTCATTTATTGCAAAATTCCTCCTGAAGGAACCACTGATTATAAACAGCTGTGTGTGTGGCTGCATGTGTGTGTGTGTGTGTGTGCTTGCATGTGTGTGTGTGTGTGTTGTGTGCTGCATGTGTGTGTGCTTGCATGTGTGTCCGGTGTGTGTGTGTGTGTGTGTGTGTGTGTGTGTGTGTGTGTGTGTGTGTGTGTGTGTGTGTGTGTGTGTGTGTGTGTGTGTGTGTGTGTGTGTGTGTGTGTGTGGTGTGTGTGTGTACAGTACCCTTCCCCAAACCAAGCAGCCAATGTAAACAGACTCCAAGGACGCAATTAACAGAGTGATGCCTGTAGCGCGTCCGGCGCGCCGCTCCCAGGCCGCGTTCTACTTCACCCCTCTGTTGTCTGTTAACAATGAATAAATACTAAAGAAGCACCGGCCCCCTCTGTTGTCTGTTAACAATGAATAAATACTAAAGAAGCACCGGTCTTTCTCTTATTTGTTAACGCCGAATAAATACTAATCTGTCAACAGCGACGGCTTTCTCTTTGTGCAAACTGAACTGCGTTGTTGTTGGTAAAAGAGCCGAGAGTGACGGGAGAATTATGTTCCTCTCCCTTGTTCCCTTGTGTCTCTGTGTGTCTCTGAGTGTCTCTGTGTGGTCTCTGTGTGTGTCTCTGAGTGTGTCTCTGAGTGTGTCTCTGAGTGTGTCTCTGTGTGTGTCTCTGAGTGTGTCTCTGTGTGTGTCTCTGTGTGTGTCTCTGTGTGTGTCTCTGTGTGTGTCTCTGTGTGTGTCTCTGAGTGTGTTTCTGTGTGTGTCTCTGAGTGTGTCTCTGTGTGTGTCTCTGAGTGTGTCTCTGTGTGTGTCTCTGAGTGTGTCTCGGAGTGTCTCTGAGTGTGTCTCTGAGTGTGTCTCTGTGTGTGTCTCTGAGTGTGTCTCTGTGTGTGTCTCTGTGTGTGTCTCTGTGTGTGTCTCTGTGTGTGTCTCTGAGTGTGTCTCTGAGAGAGTGTAGGGAGGATGTTCAGAGGGTGTGTCTCTGTGTGTGTCTCTCTGTGTGTGTTTCTGTGTGTCTCTGTGTGTGTCTCTGAGAGTGTGTAGTGAGGATGTGCAGAGTGTGTGTCTCTGTGTGTGTCTGAGAGTGTGTAGTGAGGATGTGCAGTGTGTGTCTGAGCAAGCGTAGTGTGACCATACTGTATTTGATTTCCAGAAAAGAGGACATGCTGGCCCCAGCCTCGAGACACATAGTGATACTCAAAGTTGGCCTCCTCTGTATGGATAGAAAATGATTATTTATATTATTTTATATAACACAATAATATCTCTCTATAACCAAAGACACACCAAACCAACAACAATCAACATGCTTTATTATGCCTAAAATTATCAAATTAACAAATCCCGATGGCACAAGAATAACTTAAAAATCAACCTGTAACAAAATAATAGCTCTCCTTTCAAGTATTACTGGACAACAATAAATAACAACAAAAAAAATGAAATAATGTTCTAAATAATACCTCTTCTGTAGAAAATCCAGCTTTAACATTATCTCTGTATCTTTTCAATGTAAATAATAAAACAGTATAACCTCACAAAGATACTAATCTAATTATTTTAAAAGTGCACAATGCAGTTCTGGATTTGTACATTGCATAACTTTCCATTAGTGAACATGACATATGTATTACCTATGTTTATTATACAAATCAAACCAAAAACATTTTGAGGCACCATGAACCAAGTATACGGCTACTAAACATTTTGACAGTGTCAGGGTCTGGAAATGTCTTTTGTCCAATCCATGCATCTGTAGCTGTGTGATGTTTGCAGCAACCAGTTTTCTGGGTCTAACAAAGAATTCTGTAAACTTTGCAGACGAACGCACACCTTGCACAGCTTTTTGTTAAATGTTTTTCTGTGTCCATGTGCGTGTTAATCCTAACAGGTGGGGCACCGCGTCGTGCCGTCATGCCCGTGTGCTGAACACACGCAAGCCGCGGCACTTTGCGAGCGTCTAGCGGCTCAGGGTTGCATTTCATTCCATCTGAATGGACCAATTCCGCGCCTCGTTTCTCGAGTTCCATGACAATATGAAAAGCATGAAAAGAGGACATGTCCGGGCAAAAGAGGCCGTTTGGTCACCCTAGCGTAGTGAGGATGTGCAGAGTGTGTGTCTGTGTGTTTCCAAGAGAGCTTAGTGAGCAGTGGTGGATAGGGAACATTTTTCTAGGTGGAGCGGAACTATGTGTTGGGGATAAGGGTTCCGCACGGACAATATTGTTGGTTGCTTTCCTGTCGGCAAATCAGTTCCAGTTAGCTAGCATTAGCAAGCAGACAGTTTGATGTTGTATTGACAGTCAAACCTTAGCACTTTGAGATTTGGTTCCAAATGTAAAGTGCACTACAAATTAAATTTATTGTTATTATTATTATGTTGAATAAACGTTAATAAACGAACTATTTTACCCAAGGATATATCCATGAAATTCGGATTTCGGACGGAGCAGATAGCTAACGTTAGCTCAGTTGTTAAGCCATTTATCTGTCTATAAGATAACAAGTGATGACTTCTGTTTAACTTAATGTTGAAGCATACTGAAGCATATGTTTCGCTTGCCTTACCTTCGACTCATACAGCCTTGTTGTTGATGTTGTCCAACAGTCCACAAGCCTTAATCCACTTTAAAAAATAAAGCTGTGTTTTACGGCTTGAACTTTCCATAACGTGTCCATATGAATCCATTTTGTTAGATCCAAGTCCAACACTGTCTGAATGTACAGCATCTTGTGATTATTATAAATTTCCGACGACGACAAGTTACAACAACCATAGACCTATGACAACAACTAGTAGCCGAGCGGAGCGTATGGGATTCTCCTGGTGGACGAGACAACGTGCCTCGCTCAGCCAACAGAGTGAATAGAAGGGACAACTCGACAATGACTCTACTTCAGGCGCTAGAGAAAAGCGTCCACAGGCATCGTATTTGAAGACGCTGATTGGATTAAATTTAGTTGCTGGGTTCATTTATTTATTTTTCAATTGGCTGAGTTGCGCACTGACGCTGGCGCTGATTTCTAGCGCCCAAGAAGAGAGAGGATGAATAGGACGCACAAACAATGATTTATATTTGATACAATACATGTTATTGTGCATTTTAACACACACATACTTAAAATGAGTAATTATTATTTATTAAAAAAAAATTATTATATTTTTAGGAAAGATCACGGAAAGATCTAGTCTCTCTCTCTCTCTCTCTCTCTCTCTCTCTCTCTCCATCTCTCTCCCTCTCTCTCCCCTCCCTCTCTTTCTCTATCGCCCCTCTCTATCTCTCTCTCTCTCTCTCTCCCATCTCTCTCCCAT
>NC_140165.1:322319624-322340875 GCF_963971535.1 Notolepis coatsorum | reverse complement strand
ACTCAGTACTATAGGAGAGAGAGAGACAGACTCAGTACTATAGGAGAGTGAGAGAGAGAGACAGACTCAGTACTATAGGAGAGAGAGAGACAGACTCAGTACTATAGGAGAGAGAGAGACCATACTATAGGAGAGAGAGAGAGACTCAGTACTATAGGAGAGAGAGAGACAGTACAGTACTATAGGAGAGAGAGAGAGACAGACTCAGTACTATAGAGAGAGAGAGACAGACTCAGTACTATAGGAGAGAGAGAGAGACAGATCAGTACTATAGGAGAGAGAGAGAGAGACTCAGTACTATAGGAGAGAGAGAGACAGTACAGTACTATAGGAGAGTATGAGACGACTCAGTACTATAGGAGAGAGAGAGAGAGACTCAGACTATAGGAGAGAGAGAGACAGTACAGTACTATAGGAGAGAGAGAGACAGACTCAGTACTATAGGAGAGAGAGAGAGAGACTCAGTACTATAGGAAGAGAGAGACAGCTACAGTACTATAGGGAGAGAGAGACAGACTCAGTACTATAGGAGAGAGAGAGACAGTACAGTACTATAGGAGAGAGAGAGACAGACTCAGTACTATAGGAGAGAGAAGAGAGAGAGAGATACAGTACTATAGGAGAGAGAGAGAGACAGACTCAGTACTATAGGGAGAGAGAGAGACAGACTCAGTACTATAGGAGAAGAGAGAGAGAGACAGTACAGTACTATAGGAGAGAGAGAGAAGACCAGTACTATAGGAGAGAGAGAGACAGACAGTACAGTACTATAGGAGAGAGAGAGAGAGAGACAGTTATGAGAGAGAGAGAGAGAGACAGACTCAGTACTATAGGAGAGAGAGAGACAGACTCAGTACTATAGGAGAGAGAGAGACAGACTCAGTACTATAGAGAGAGAGAGACAGACTCAGTACTATAGGAGAGAGAGACAGACTCAGTACTATAGGAGAGAGAGAGACAGACTCAGTACTATAGGAGAGAGAGAGACAGACTCAGTACTATAGGAGAGAGAGAGACAGACTCAGTACTATAGGAGAGATAGAGACAGACTCAGTACTATAGGAGAGAGAGAGACAGACTCAGTACTATAGGAGAGAGAGAGACAGACTCAGTACTATAGGAGAGAGAGAGACAGACTCAGTACTATAGGAGAGAGAGAGACGACTCAGTACTATAGGAGAGAGAGAGAGAGACTCAGTACTATAGGAGAGAGAGAGACAGACTCAGTACTATAGGAGAGAGAGAGAGAGACAGTACAGTACTATAGGAGAGAGAGAGACAGACTCAGTACTATAGGAGAGAGAGAGAGAGACTCAGTACTATAGGAGAGAGAGAGACAGACTCAGTACTATAGGAGAGAGAGAGAGAGACTCAGTACTATAGGAGAGAGAGAGAGAGAGACTCAGTACTATAGGAGAGAGAGAGACAGACTCAGTACTATAGGAGAGAGAGAGAGAGACAGACTCAGTACTATAGGAGAGAGAGAGACAGACTCAGTACTATAGGAGAGAGAGAGACAGACTCAGTACTATAGGAGAGAGAGAGACAGACTCAGTACTATAGGAGAGAGAGAGACAGACTCAGTACTATAGGAGAGAGAGAGACAGACTCAGTACTATAGGAGAGAGAGAGACAGACTCAGTACTATAGGAGAGATATCTTTACATTCTTTAAAGAAAACAAAAACGGATGATGTCACCTTTTGAGTACTGATCTCATCTCACTCCTATAGTACCGAGTCTCCAGTTCTCAGGCTGCAGCTGGTTTGAAAGCGACAGTAAACCGGCTTCTCTGCTGGCTGTGGCTCCAGAGGAGTTGAACAGTTCTGGCTCTGCTCGTTTATTTTCTATCTTTTGGCGCTTTTTTTTGGTGGACAAACCACCGCACATGTGCACTGTGACTCGTGACTGGAGTCTAGCTCTGCTAGCACACATAGCCTACTGTGTACAGACGGTTTCAAACTGTATTTTACATTAGAAAGCAAACAAAATAAATGGAGAAAAAGAGAAAAATAAATCTCAATTTGGTCAGTATTGTCATTGATTGATTGATTGAATAGTTTATTGGTTTAGAATGGAAAATCACACATATACATTGGATCACAATATGAAAACAGGTATACATTTTCTCCATTTTACCAATAGGATTTCATAAAACACAATAAAGCCATAGGCTTGTTTCCATTGTGGTCCTTCATCATTGGTGTCAGTGGATTTATGTACTGGTGTGTGGACGTGGGTGTTTGTAGTGTCTGTATGTCAGGATGTGTGGTATAAAAACAAAAAAATACATACAATAATATTCCATTTTATAGACAATAAAAGAATAAAAAAGGAACAACACATATTAAAAACCCTTTGTTCACTACTCCCAGCTTCTGCTACTTATGATCCACCTCTTTATAGCTAATTTAAAAGTGGAGAAGGGGCTTATGGTCTTCAACTCCATTGGTAGGCTATTCCATTGTACTGCTGCTGAATATAGGAATGCGTTTTGGCCTATTTTCCTATTGCATCTCACTGGGACGATGTCTGTAGGGCTCCCCCTGGTGGCGTGTCCGTGTACATCCCTTACCATTAGCCATTACTTTAAGTTGCAGGCAAGAAAGACACGTCTGTCCACTGTCTCTGGTTTTAAAGCTGCCCTGTTGCAGGTCACAATAATAATAAATTAATTAATACAAATCTTTTTTAATTATCGATATTATTCAATATCAATTATTATCGATTATTAAAATATATCGCGATAATTAGCGTTTTATCTGCCCCCCCCCCCCCCAAAATAAACGTACATTTGTTGTTTAAATAATAATAAAAATAAAAGAAATTATGAAATGTAATACTAATAAAAATATCGATAATTATTGATATCGAACGATATGAATAATGTTATCGTGATATAGGGGGGTAGGCATCAATAAGCTTAGCTTCCCTCTACTCCTTTTTTGAACATGTCAACTAACTAACTACATTGCTCTTGACTTTTTGTTTATAAATTCTTTTCCATTATGATTGTTCTGTTTGACGGAGCTTGATATTGTCATTTGTTTGGAGGAATGTGCAGAATACATGTTCAAAAAGAAACCTTTTCATTCATTCATTCATTCATATATCGTGATAACGTTTTTGGCCATATCGCCCAGCCCTACTTCTAAATGACCGAAGTGACTGATGTCGTATGAAAAGACGTTAGCCAGAGATCTGAAATCGAGCATTCTCACAGCGTATTGTTCTCTGTTCCGATTGTTATTTCAATAACTATGGTTACACGAGTCTACTTCTATTCACTCCAGTGGAAAACCCTATCATGGCATCCAATCCATATTAGGGGGGCGGGGCCATCGTGAACAGCTTTGGTGGCATTAATCCAAGAAAGTCTCAGTTGTGGAATCGCAGCTCTGAGAAGAAGAACAGAAAAGGCTTTCTGCTTCCTGTTTACATGTTGTTGTTTCTGCTTCCTGTTTACATGTTGTTGTTTACCCTGGGATGCACAGAGACACAGACAAAGACACACACAGAGACACACATACACATAGACACACAGACACAGACGTACAGATTGATTGATTGATTGAAAGCTTTATTAACAGATTGCAGAATGGGTACAATAGAGTACAGCTCAATACACACAATTGTTAAGGGGATGCAGACCAGAGACTTTCGTCTTGTTTACATCAGGGTCCCCCATCAATTCATCCAGACATTTATGACATACAAGACATACAGTACTGTTTAAGAGACAGAGTTTCTAAAAGAGAGTATATACATTTGAAGGGGAAGAAACTGTACATTGGAGGGGGTTGGGTGGGGGGGGGGGGGGGGGGGTTGGATATTTACAGGGGCCAGTTTTGAATGGCAGCCGTTCCGTAGGTGCTCTTTGAGACGTACAGATACACAGAGAGGAAATACTGTGTGACTTCCAGGAGGAAGAAGAAGACAAACACAGAGGCCATCGTCGTCCAGCGGAGCAGCGGTTGTGACTGAGCAGGGACTATATGTAGACTTCCTGCGGGCCGAGCCGAGCGCTTCCTGTCGGCCAGCGGAGCAGCGGTCGTGACTGAGCAGGGACTATATGTAGACTTCCTGCGGGCCGAGCGGAGCCGAGCGGAGCACTTCCTGTCGGCCAGCAGACCAAGGTCACGCACGCCGGCCTTTGCGGAACACGACCATTTCTAAATAAAAAAGATTTCTTCTGAACGATGAACGTACCTCATGGTGACAGTATGCACACACACGCACACACACGCACACACACGCACACACACGCACACACACGCACACACACGCACACACACGCACACACACAGTCAAACATCATCCTTTCCTGAGACCAACAGGGATTTATAGAGCAAACAACATGACATGTAAACCTGGCCGACTTTATGTTCTGGGATGTGAGTTTATATCTACTTTGTCTTTTCTGGACTCTTTTCGTATCACAAACAGAGCTGTATTTGCAAATCTGGTATGTCATAAATGTATAGATGTAGCAGTACTGTCTATCTGTATGTCATGTAGGATGTCCTGATGAATTGAAAATGGGGGACCCTGATGTAAACAAGACGAAAGTCTTTCTCTGGTCTGCATCCTCTTAACAATTGTGTGTATTGAGCTGTACTGTACTGTACCCATTCTGCAATCTGTTAATAAAGTTTTCAATCAATCAATCAATCAATCAATCAATCAATCAATCAATCAAGTCACCAAAAACGGTGAACTCATCCCCAGCAGAGATTACTGAAACTGCAACGCTGCAATTGCGAGGATCAGACACAACTGTAATTATCGGATTATTCTTTCCAGTGAAATGACACTCCGGTGCCCCTCGTATGAGAACCTCGCTGTCATCGCCCCAAACCACCGCCATCGGGCACCGCAGGGGCGACCAGTGGAGAGGAGCCTCGCCGAGTCGATCCTCTACGGGACCATTCCACCGCAGGGGCGACCAGTGGAGAGGAGCCTCGCCGAGTCGATCCTCTACGGGACCATTCCACCGCAGGGGCGACCAGTGGAGAGGAGCCTCGCCGAGTCGATCCTCTACGGGACCATTCCACCGCAGGGGCGACCAGTGGAGAGGAGCCTCGCCGAGTCCATCCTCTACGGGACCATTCCACCGCAGGGGCGACCAGTGGAGAGGAGCCTCGCCGAGTCGATCCTCTACGGGACCATTCCACCGCAGGGGCGACCAGTGGAGAGGAGCCTCGCCGAGTCCATCCTCTACGGGACCATTCCACCGCAGGGGCGACCAGTGGAGAGGAGCCTCGCCGAGTCGATCCTCTACGGGACCATTCCACCGCAGGGGCGACCAGTGGAGAGGAGCCTCGCCGAGTCGATCCTCTACGGGACCATTCCACCGCAGGGGCGACCAGTGGAGAGGAGCCTCGCAGAGTCCATCCTCTACGGGACCATTCCACCGCAGGGGCGACCAGTGGAGAGGAGCCTCGCCGAGTCGATCCTCTACGGGACCATTCCACCGCAGGGGCGACCAGTGGAGAGGAGCCTCGCCGAGTCGATCCTCTACGGGACCATTCCACCGCAGGGGCGACCAGTGGAGAGGAGCCTCGCCGAGTCGATCCTCTACGGGACCATTCCACCGCAGGGGCGACCAGTGGAGAGGAGCCTCGCCGAGTCCATCCTCTACGGGACCATTCCACCGCAGGGGCGACCAGTGGAGAGGAGCCTCGCAGAGTCCATCCTCTACGGGACCATTCCACCGCAGGGGCGACCAGTGGAGAGGAGCCTCGCCGAGTCGATCCTCTACGGGACCATTCCACCGCAGGGGCGACCAGTGGAGAGGAGCCTCGCCGAGTCGATCCTCTACGGGACCATTCCACCGCAGGGGCGACCAGTGGAGAGGAGCCTCGCCGAGTCGATCCTCTACGGGACCATTCCACCGCAGGGGCGACCAGTGGAGAGGAGCCTCGCCGAGTCGATCCTCTACGGGACCATTCCACCGCAGGGGCGACCAGTGGAGAGGAGCCTCGCCGAGTCGATCCTCTACGGGACCATTCCACCGCCACAGACCAAGTCCTCAAAACCACATACAAACAAACCACATGTTCCATCGCCAGATCAACACTTGAAGAATGTGTGATGATAATACACTCCATCTGTGTTGCAGTGCTCGAGTCTCAGGACTCGTGACTCGACTTGGACTCGAGCGCTGATGAAGACTCGGACTCGGACTCGAGCTCTGATGAAGACTCGGACTCGGACTCGAGCTCTGATGATGACTCGGACTCGGACTCGAGCGTCGACTGCATTCGGACTCGGAAGGTGCAGACGAGGACTCTCGGACTTGTTAATTGATAAATACATTTAGTTTTTGTTTTGTAATAGGCACTAATCATTTGGCATAAGATATTGATGGCAGGGCGGCTAAGTGGCGCAGTGGGCAAGGCGCTCGCCACTAACGCAGGAGATGCTGGGTTCGAGCCCAGCTCTCATCGTTGCTATCGGCTTGGCTGGTCGTTCATACTAACACAATTGGCAGTGTTAGGGGTGGGGAAGCTGGTGGGTGGGGATTGGACGTTGTGGACAGCGACTCCTACAGGTTCTATTTCCAAAGATGTGGAAGGAGGCTAAGGTTTTTCCTTTACCTAAGGATACCAAATCTGCTTTTAATGAGGGAAATTCTAGACCTATAAGTATTTTACCTGTCTTGAGCAAAATCATGGAAAAGTTGGTGCATTCACAAATTCAAGAGTATTTTGTTTCAAACAAGCTTGCAACAGATTCTCAACATGCCTATAGAGCTGGTCACTCTACTTCTACTGCCTTGATACAGATGACTGATGACTGGCTTAAAGCTATAGATAACTCTATGTTGGTGGGAGCTGTGCTGTTAGATTTTAGTGCTGCATTTGATGTGCTGGACCATTCTCTACTGGTTGATAAACTTAAATGTTATGGTTTTAACTCTTCTGCTTTAAAGTGGATACTAAGTTATTTGTCCTCTAGATCACAGAAGGTGTATCTAAATGGCAGCCTGTCCAGTAGCAGAGGTCTAGAGTGTGGCGTGCCGCAAGGAAGTTGCCTAGGACCTTTGCTCTTCTCTGTATTTACGAATGACCTATCTTGGGCTACCAAATGTGCTACAACAGTTCTTTATGCAGATGATTCAACATTGTATTACGCGGCACCATCATGCAATGTACTTAATGAAGTTTTGAGTAGAGAACTTAAAGTTGTGCATGACTGGGTAGTATGTAATAGACTTGTCCTTAATATCTCCAAGACTAAATGTATTGTGCTGGGAACAAGGCACAGGTTATCTACAAATCCAAAGCTTCATTTAAACTTGTGTAATTCAGCAGTTCAACCAGTTGAAAGTACTAAACTCCTTGGAGTGATGCTGGATTGCACTCTGTCTTGGTCTCAGCATATTAATTATATTGTTTTAAAAATGGGAAGAGCAATTGGTATTTCCAGGAAATGTGCTTCTTTTGTTGCCCGTCCCCTTTTATGTCAGATAGTGCAACGTTTAGTTTTATGTCATCTTGACTATTGCTCTGCGATGTGGTCATCTGCTGCCAGTGGTGACCTCAGGAAGCTCCAGGTGGTCCAGAACAGGGCAGCACGGTTGGTACTGGGCTGCTCACTAAGGTCTAATGTGAGCCGTATGCATGCCCGCCTCTCTTGGCTTAACGTTGAAAATAGATTGTCTTTTAATTAGAGGTGGGCATAGATTAATTTTTTTAATCTAGATTAATCTATCTGCAATCCTGAATTTAATCTAGATTAATCTAGATTAAAATGGCTAAAAAAAAAAAAAAAAAAACCTGCCGAAGGCATTCAAAATATGTGTGTTCTACCCAAATAATGACCAGATGTAAGTCCTTACTTTTTTTTTCCTCCTTATGTTTCTCAGGCCAGGTGGCCCATTACACCATGAGCCCATCTCCCGTTTCCAAAATGCATTACAGACTGTTTGAAAAAGCTGTTTTGCTATGATAATTGGTAATGAAATATCAAAATAATGTTCAATAAGATGTACTTGTGTTTAATAAGTTGTTTTGTTCAGAAGTTAACACAAATAAATAATATTACCAGTACAGTACAGTATCTAGCACTCTCAGGAGCAAAACAGAAAGAATCATTTCAAACTTGAACTATGTGACATGGCTTGAATCAACTGCTCCAGTGGAGTTGCTCAGTGGCCAATGGTGTCAACTGTGGTTGTACTGGGCAGCTCCCAGGTGTGAATGGAACTGTGTGAATGTGAAGCAGGGCATTCCTGAAAAAGAGCATCTGTGCTCAGCGAACCTACCCTGGGTAAATAAAGGTAAAAAAAAAAAAATGTAAAAAAAAAAAAAAAAAAAAAAAAAGGATTTTTTTTTTTTTTTTAGATTAATGCGTTAATTATATTATCGCGCGATATTAGTATAGCGTTAACGCAGCACGTTAACGCCGTTAACGGCCCAGCTCTACTTTTAATATACTTGTGCTGTTCAAGTTGGTCATGAGCAGTAAGACTCCTGTTTTTATACATAATCAGATTGTTTTTAGTAATACTGTGCACGAGCATTACACTAGAGGTTCCAGTAGTGGGCAGCTTGAATTGCCAGGTCCTAGAACCAGCGCTCTGGGGAGATCTTTTATTTTTAGAGCATTAACTCTGTGGAATGGCCTGCCTCGGAACCTCTGCTGCATTTACAGTAGATTCACTTTTAAAAAGAATCTTAAATTGTTTTTAAATTGTTTTTAACACTGTAAAGTGGTTTTTTGTTTTTGTTTTACACTAATGTAATTTTAGCTATATTAATTGTTACAGTAGGTTCATTATGCATTGTGTGTACTGACTTTTAATAATTTTGTTTTTTTGCAATAGTGATTGTTTTTGTGTTTTTTTGTGTGTGGACCCCAGGAAGACTAGCTGGTTGCTATCGCACCAGCTAATGGGGATCCCTAATAAAATCAAATCAAATCAAAAGGTCGGTTGGTGCGCCTGCACAGCAGAGACAGGAAGTATCGGGGGCAGCGTGAGCCTCCCACGCGTTACTCCTCGCCGCTGAGAGTTCGAGCTGCTGCAGTGAAAAGATGTGACAGGCTGCCTCCTCGTGTACCGGAGGGGACACGTGATGCAAGGCTTCTATCCTCACTGCAGCCGACCAGTGGGAGGCATGGCCTAGCAACGTTCGAGACAGGGGAGGGTAGAATTGGACGATACAAAATTGGGATGGGAGAAAAATAGAAAATGGGGAGAAAAAGTAGATACAAAAATAAGATATTGACGGCTATATTAATGGCAAAGTAAATAAAAAGTAAATAAACTCCCTTTGAAACGGTGACCGCTGTGTCATTTATGTTTAACGTGGACCTTTCTTTATTTGTACGTCGGCTCTTTGATGGCCAGAGTGGAGTGGACTCGACCTGGATGACTCGGACTGGGACTGGGACTGGGACTCGGGTAACGGGGACTCGACTGGGACTCGGGTAACGTGGACTGCAACGCTGCACTCCATATTAATATGATTAAAGGAACACGCCAACTTTTTGGGAAAATTAGCTTATTTGCCTTATCTACCCTGGAGTTAGACCAGCAGACACCCTTTTCTTCTCTGTGCATGCGTTAGGCTTAGGGAACAGCCGCGCCGTTAGCCTAGCTTAGCGTCATTCACTGGAAGTAGGTGTGCCAGTGTAGCCGCCTAGTTCCCAACAGTCACGAAATACACTCTAAATACAACTCCAAAACGTTCCTGTAAACATGTCGTGACCTGTGTGTATTTACCACGTGGAGAATTGTCTTTTTTTATAATAATTAGACATTTTAGTTTTCTAAGCAGATATATACTCGGAACTATTTTTTTTGCCGAACCACTGCTGCCTGGGCGCAGTGATCAAATATCACTGATTGGGGCTTTAACAGGACAGAGGTGACTCATCCTTCCTCTGGCTCCAGTATTGGGCGACTGCTGTTGCTTAGGAGCTCTGTGGGGGGACGGGGGACGGGGGACGGGGGGAGGGGGGGGGAGGGGGGTGAGGGGGGAGGAAGTGAGTTACTGTGGAACACGGTATTCCGACGCTGTTCCACTGCTCAGGTGTTCCGTTGACTTTTGGCCGCGTGTTTCCCCCCAAAGACACCGAGCTGGACGACGCCGACATTCCAGGCAGCGCCGCAGCGCGGGACAAAGAGGCTCTTTCAGCCACCGGAGTGACCCTCTGTGTGGAGGAGGAGGGCGGAGTGGGGAGGGTCCGGCTGAGGGGCTGTGAGGCCCAGGCTGCAGACACACTACTACTACTGAGGGGCTGTGAGGCCCAGGCTGCAGACACACTACTACTACTGAGGGGCTGTGAGGCCCAGGCTGCAGACACACTACTACTACTGAGGGGCTGTGAGGCCCAGGCTGCAGACACACTACTACTACTGAGGGGCTGTGAGGCCCAGGCTGCAGACACACTACTACTACTGAGGGGCTGTGAGGCCCAGGCTGCAGACACACTACTACTACTGAGGGGCTGTGAGGCCCAGGCTGCAGACACACTACTACTACTGAGGGGCTGTGAGGCCCAGGCTGCAGACACACTACTACTACTGACTGACTGACTGACTGACTGACTGACTGACTGACTGACTGACTGACTGACTGACTGACTGACTGACTGACTGACTGACTGACTGACTGACTGACTGACTGACTGACTGACTGACTGACTGACTGACTGACTGACTGACTGACTGACTGACTGAGTGACTGACTCTTATAAACACTGTGATCGTCTCAGTCCATCACATCTCTCTCTCTTATAAACACTGTGATCATCTCAGTCCATCACATCTCTCTCTCTTATAAACACTGTGATCATCTCAGTCCATCACATCCCTCTCTCTTATAAACACTGTGATCATCTCAGTCCATCACATCTCTCTCTCTTATAAACACTGTGATCATCTCAGTCCATCACATCTCTCTCTCTTATAAACACTGTGATCATCTCAGTCCATCACATCTCTCTCTCTTATAAACACTGTGATCATCTCAGTCCATCACATCCCTCTCTCTTATAAACACTGTGATCATCTCAGTCCATCACATCCCTCTCTCTTATAAACACTGTGATCATCTCAGTCCATCACATCCCTCTCTCTTATAAACACTGTGATCATCTCAGTCCATCACATCCCTCTCTCTTATAAACACTGTGATCATCTCAGTCCATCACATCCCTCTCTCTTATAAACACTGTGATCATCTCAGTCCATCACATCCCTCTCTCTTATAAACACTGTGATCATCTCAGTCCATCACATCCCTCTCTCTTATAAACACTGTGATCATCTCAGTCCATCACAGCTCTCTCTCTTATAAACACTGTGATCATCTCAGTCCATCACATCCCTCTCTCTTATAAACACTGTGATCATCTCACTCCATCACATCCCTCTCTCTTATAAACACTGTGATCATCTCAGTCCATCACATCCCTCTCTCTTATAAACACTGTGATCATCTCAGTCCATCACATCTCACTCTCTTATAAACACTGTGATCATCTCAGTCCATCACATCCCTCTCTCTTATAAACACTGTGATCATCTCAGTCCATCACATCCCTCTCTCTTATAAACACTGTGATCATCTCAGTCCATCACATCCCTCTCTCTTATAAACACTGTGATCATCTCAGTCCATCACATCCCTCTCTCTTATAAACACTGTGATCATCTCAGTCCATCACATCCCTCTCTCTTATAAACACTGTGATCATCTCAGTCCATCACATCCCTCTCTCTTATAAACACTGTGATCATCTCAGTCCATCACATCCCTCTCTCTTATAAACACTGTGATCATCTCAGTCCATCACATCCCTCTCTCTTATAAACACTGTGATCATCTCAGTCCATCACATCCCTCTCTCTTATAAACACTGTGATCGTCTCAGTCCATCACATCCCTCTCTCTTATAAACACTGTGATCATCTCAGTCCATCACATCCCTCTCTCTTATAAACACTGTGATCGTCTCAGTCCATCACATCCCTCTCTCTTATAAACACTGTGATCGTCTCAGTCCATCACATCTCTCTCTCTTATAAACACTGTGATCATCTCAGTCCATCACATCCCTCTCTCTTATAAACACTGTGATCGTCTCAGTCCATCACATCCCTCTCTCTTATAAACACTGTGATCGTCTCAGTCCATCACATCCCTCTCTCTTATAAACACTGTGATCATCTCAGTCCATCACATCCCTCTCTCTTATAAACACTGTGATCATCTCAGTCCATCACATCCCTCTCTCTTATAAACACTGTGATCATCTCAGTCCATCACATCCCTCTCTCTTATAAACACTGTGATCATCTCAGTCCATCACATCCCTCTCTCTTATAAACACTGTGATCATCTCAGTCCATCACATCCCTCTCTCTTATAAACACTGTGATCATCTCAGTCCATCACATCCCTCTCTCTTATAAACACTGTGATCATCTCAGTCCATCACATCCCTCTCTCTTATAAACACTGTGATCATCTCAGTCCATCACATCCCTCTCTCTTATAAACACTGTGATCATCTCAGTCCATCACATCCCTCTCTCTTATAAACACTGTGATCGTCTCAGTCCATCACATCCCTCTCTCTTATAAACACTGTGATCATCTCAGTCCATCACATCCCTCTCTCTTATAAACACTGTGATCGTCTCAGTCCATCACATCCCTCTCTCTTATAAACACTGTGATCGTCTCAGTCCATCACATCTCTCTCTCTTATAAACACTGTGATCATCTCAGTCCATCACATCCCTCTCTCTTATAAACACTGTGATCGTCTCAGTCCATCACATCCCTCTCTCTTATAAACACTGTGATCGTCTCAGTCCATCACATCCCTCTCTCTTATAAACACTGTGATCATCTCAGTCCATCACATCCCTCTCTCTTATAAACACTGTGATCATCTCACTCCATCACATCCCTCTCTCTTATAAACACTGTGATCATCTCAGTCCATCACATCCCTCTCTCTTATAAACACTGTGATCGTCTCAGTCCATCACAGCTCTCTCTTATAAACACTGTGATCATCTCAGTCCATCACATCCCTCTCTCTTATAAACACTGTGATCATCTCAGTCCATCACATCCCTCTCTCTTATAAACACTGTGATCATCTCAGTCCATCACATCCCTCTCTCTTATAAACACTGTGATCATCTCAGTCCATCACATCCCTCTCTCTTATAAACACTGTGATCATCTCAGTCCATCACATCCCTCTCTCTTATAAACACTGTGATCATCTCAGTCCATCACATCCCTCTCTCTTATAAACACTGTGATCATCTCAGCCCATCACATCCCTCTCTCTTATAAACACTGTGATCATCTCAGTCCATCACGTCTCTCTCTCTTATAAACACTGTGATCGTCTCAGTCCATCACATCCCTCTCTCTTATAAACACTGTGATCATCTCAGTCCATCACATCCCTCTCTCTTATAAACACTGTGATCATCTCAGTCCATCACATCCCTCTCTCTTATAAACACTGTGATCATCTCAGTCCATCACAGCTCTCTCTTATAAACACTGTGATCAGTCCATCACCCGTTCTCCCCTACAAATCCCCCAAAAACAGTACTTAAGTATTGTAACGAAGTACAATTACTCGAGTACTTTACACCCCCGAGCTCTTCTCTCCATTGGCTGGTCTTCACTGATGCCTCTTCTCTGACGAGAAGCTAACTTTGATCTTTTCACAGCAAAACAGATTTAAAACACATGTCTCCCACAGTGCACTCTGTTGCTGTGTGTGAGACGTCTTGTCTGTCCAATAAGTATTCAGGAGCAGCATAACTGCAGCGTGGAGCCGCGCCACGCCCTGTTACCCTGTCACCAGGGTCGGGTAGCGCTCACTTTGGACCGATACCGGTACCGGGACCCAACGGTACCTTTTTTCTGTATTTTTTTTGCTCTCTAAAGATTTAATCTACCTACCTTGTAAAAAAAAAATTCCAAACTTCAAATGATTTATTATCATTATTATTTATTTAGAACAATTTGTTAATATATATATATAATATATAATATTGCAGCGAGCGTTGTCTGCATCTAGCTTTGTAAAGTGTAACAACACTGGCGACAGTTCTCGGCTCGCCGTCACCCCGACTGCTTTGTTGTTGTTGTTGTTGTTGTTGTTGTTGTTGTTGTTGTGGAACCAAGTCAAATCCTAGGTAAGCGTGTGCTGTGCGTGTGAACGTTGACGTTGTCATACATCCCAGTTTCAGCCTCTAGTTTCTAGCTCCTAGTCTAGTGTGTGACGATACAGAAGGTTAACCCTTTACTATCACACAACCGACGGCGATGCTCCATCATTAGCATCATTAGCTCCGCGGTCGGTTGTGTGATAGTAAAGGGCTAACCTTCTGTCGTGTGGCAGTGAAAGGGTTAAAGTCGACCTAGTTTCTGGGTTTGGCAGCCGAGGTGTTTGTTGTTGTTTTGACTCTTCGATCACAGCAGTAACATGTATGAATAGGAGTAACATGTATGAATAGCAGTAACATGTATGAATAGCAGTAACATGTATGAATAGCAGTAACATGTATGAATAGCAGTAACATGTATGAATAGAAGCAACATGTATGAATAGCAGTAACATGTATGAATAGCAGCAACATGTATGAATAGCAGCAACATGTATGAATAGCAGTAACATGTATGAATAGCAGTAACATGTATGAATAGCAGCAACATGTATGAATAGCAGCAACATGTATGAATAGCAGTAACATGTATGAATAGGAGTAACATGTATGAATAGCAGTAACATGTATGAATAGCAGTAACATGTATGAATAGCAGTAACATGTATGAATAGCAGTAACATGTATGAATAGCAGTAACATGTATGAATAGCAGTAATATGTATGAATAGCAGTAACATGTATGAATACATGGTTCTGACAGTAAAACAGCTACACAACAGTAGCCTACATGGTTCTGACAGTAAACCAGCTACACAACAGTAGCCTACGTGGTTCTGACAGTAAAACAGCTACACAACAGTAGCCTACATGGTTCTGACAGTAAACCAGCTACACAACAGTAGCCTACATGGTTCTGACAGTAAACCAGCTACACAACAGTAGCCTACATGGTTCTGACAGTAAAACAGCTACACAACAGTAGCCTACATGGTTCTGACAGTAAAACAGCTACACAACAGTCAGGCATGTTCTTCTTCTGACAGAAGCCTATGTCAAGTGTCACACACACACACCACCACACTCACACGCACGCACACACACACACACACACACACACACACGCACACACACAACCACACACACACACGCACACGCACACGCACACACACTCACCCTCTTCTCTATCTCTTGACTTGAGTTCCCTCAGCTCCTGTCATGCAGCGTGGCCAACAATGGAAGTCCGTTCAAAAGAAGAGGTTTCCCCCGTATTAGTTAGAATCCATTTAGAGTTCATTCTGGACATGAACAGTGTTGCTGTGGATAAAGACTGAAGCTGACTGTGGGAGAGAGGGGAGGTACTGGGAGAGAGGGGGGAGGTACTGGGAGAGAGGGGGCGTACTGGGAGAGAGGGGAGGTACTGGGAGAGAGAGGGGAGGTACTGGGAGAGAGAGGAGGTACTGGGAGAGAGAGGGGAGGTACTGGGAGAGAGAGGAGGTACTGGGAGAGAGGGGGCGTACTGGGAGAGAGGGGAGGTACTGGGAGAGAGGGGAGGTACTGGGAGAGAGGGGAGGTACTGGGAGAGAGGGGAGGTACTGGGAGAGAGGGGAGGTACTGGGAGAGGGGGGAGGTACTGGGAGAGAGAGGGGAGGTACTGGGAGAGAGAGGAGGTACTGGGAGAGGGGGGAGGTACTGGGAGAGAGGGGAGGTACTGGGAGAGAGGGGAGGTACTGGGAGAGAGGGGAGGTACTGGGAGAGAGGGGAGGTACTGGGAGAGAGGGGAGGTACTGGGAGAGAGGGGGGAGGTACTGGGAGAGAGGGGAGGTACTGGGAGAGAGGGGAGGTACTGGGAGAGAGGGGAGTTACTGAGAGAGAGGGGAGGTACTGGGAGAGAGGGGAGGTACTGGGAGAGAGGGGAGGTACTGGGAGAGAGGGGAGGTACTGGGAGAGAGGGGAGGTACTGGGAGAGAGGGGAGGTACTGGGAGAGGGGAGGTACTGGGAGAGAGGGGAGGTACTGGGAGAGAGGGGAGGTACTGGGAGAGAGGGGAGGTACTGGGAGAGAGGGGAGGTACTGGGAGAGAGGAGGTACTGGGAGAGAGTAGGTACTGGGAGAGGGAGGTACTGGGAGAGAGGAGGTACTGGGAGAGAGGGGAGGTACTGGGAGAGAGGGGAGGTACTGGGAGAGGGGAGGTACTGGGAGAGAGGGGAGGTACTGGGAGAGAGGGGAGGTACTGGGAGAGGGGAGGTACTGGGAGAGAGGGGAGGTACTGGGAGAGAGAGGAGGTACTGGGAGAGGGGAGGTACTGGGAGAGAGGGGAGGTACTGGGAGAGAGGAGTTACTGGGAGAGAGGAGGTACTGGGAGAGAGGAGGTACTGGGAGAGAGGAGGTACTGGGAGAGAGGGGAGGTACTGGGAGAGAGGGGAGGTACTGGGAGAGAGGGGAGGTACTGGGAGAGAGGGGAGGTACTGGGAGAGAGAGGAGGTACTGGGAGAGAGGGGAGGTACTGGGAGAGAGGGGAGGTACTGGGAGAGAGGGGAGGTACTGGGAGAGAGGAGGTACTGGGAGAGAGGGGAGGTACTGGGAGAGGGGAGGTACTGGGAGAGGGGGGAGGTACTGGGAGAGAGGGGAGTTACTGGGAGAGAGGAGGTACTGGGAGAGAGGAGGTACTGGGAGAGAGGAGGTACTGAGAGAGAGGAGGTACTGGGAGAGAGGGGAGGTACTGAGAGAGAGGAGGTACTGGGAGAGAGAGGAGGTACTGGGAGAGAGGGGGTACTGGGAGAGAGGGGAGGTACTGAGAGAGAGGAGGTACTGGGAGAGAGGGGAGGTACTGAGAGAGAGGAGGTACTGGGAGAGAGAGGAGGTACTGGGAGAGAGGGGGTACTGGGAGAGGGGAGGTACTGAGAGAGAGGAGGTACTGGGAGAGAGAGGAGGTACTGGGAGAGAGGGGGTACTGGGAGAGAGGGGAGGTACTGGGAGAGAGGGGAGGTACTGGGAGAGAGGGGAGGTACTGGGAGAGAGGGGAGGTACTGGGAGAGAGGGGAGGTACTGGGAGAGAGGAGGTACTGGGAGAGAGGGGAGGTACTGGGAGAGAGGAGGTACTGGGAGAGAGGGGAGGTACTGGGAGAGAGGGGAGGTACTGGGAGAGAGGAGGTACTGGGAGAGAGGGGAGGTACTGGGAGAGAGGGGAGGTACTGGGAGAGAGGGGAGGTACTGGGAGAGAGGGGAGGTACTGGGAGAGAGGGGAGGTACTGGGAGAGAGGGGAGGTACTGGGAGAGAGGGGAGGTATTGGGAGAGAGGGGAGGTACTGGGAGAGAGGGGAGGTATTGGGAGAGAGGGGAGGTACTGGGAGAGAGGGGAGGTACTGGGAGAGAGGGGAGGTACTGGGAGAGAGGGGAGGTACTGGGAGAGAGGGGAGGTACTGAGAGAGAGGGGGTACTGGGAGAGGGGAGGTACTGGGAGAGAGGGGGTACTGGGAGAGGGGAGGTACTGGGAGAGGGGAGCTACTGGGAGAGAGGAGGTACTGGGAGAGGGGAGCTACTGGGAGAGAGGGGAGGTACTGGGAGAGAGGAGGTACTGGGAGAGAGGAGGTACTGGGAGAGAGGAGGTACTGGGAGAGAGGGGAGGTACTGGGAGAGAGGAGGTACTGGGAGAGAGGAGGTACTGGGAGAGAGGGGAGGTACTGGGAGAGAGGGGAGGTACTGGGAGAGAGGGGAGGTACTGGGAGAGAGGGGAGGTACTGGGAGAGGGGAGCTACTGGGAGAGAGGGGAGGTACTGGGAGAGAGGGGAGGTACTGGGAGAGAGGAGGTACTGGGAGAGAGGAGGTACTGGGAGAGGGGAGGTACTGGGAGAGAGGGGAGGTACTGGGAGAGAGGGGAGGTACTGGGAGAGGGGAGGTACTGGGAGAGAGGGGAGGTACTGGGAGAGAGGGGAGGTACTGGGAGAGGGGAGGTACTGGGAGAGAGGAGGTACTGGGAGAGAGGAGGTACTGGGAGAGAGGAGGTACTGGGAGAGAGGGGAGGTACTGGGAGAGAGGGGAGGTACTGGGAGAGAGGGGAGGTACTGGGAGAGGGGAGGTACTGGGAGAGAGGGGAGGTACTGGGAGAGAGGGGAGGTACTGGGAGAGAGGAGGTACTGGGAGAGAGGGGAGGTACTGGGAGAGGGGAGGTACTGGGAGAGGGGGGAGGTACTGGGAGAGAGGGGAGTTACTGGGAGAGAGGAGGTACTGGGAGAGAGGAGGTACTGGGAGAGAGGAGGTACTGAGAGAGAGGAGGTACTGGGAGAGAGGGGAGGTACTGAGAGAGAGGAGGTACTGGGAGAGAGAGGAGGTACTGGGAGAGAGGGGGTACTGGGAGAGAGGGGAGGTACTGAGAGAGAGGAGGTACTGGGAGAGAGGGGAGGTACTGAGAGAGAGGAGGTACTGGGAGAGAGAGGAGGTACTGGGAGAGAGGGGGTACTGGGAGAGGGGAGGTACTGAGAGAGAGGAGGTACTGGGAGAGAGAGGAGGTACTGGGAGAGAGGGGGTACTGGGAGAGAGGGGAGGTACTGGGAGAGAGGGGAGGTACTGGGAGAGAGGGGAGGTACTGGGAGAGAGGGGAGGTACTGGGAGAGAGGGGAGGTACTGGGAGAGAGGAGGTACTGGGAGAGAGGGGAGGTACTGGGAGAGAGGAGGTACTGGGAGAGAGGGGAGGTACTGGGAGAGAGGGGAGGTACTGGGAGAGAGGAGGTACTGGGAGAGAGGGGAGGTACTGGAGAGAGGGGAGGTACTGGGAGAGAGGGGAGGTACTGGGAGAGAGGGAGGTACTGGGAGAGAGGGGAGGTACTGGGAGAGAGGGGAGGTACTGGGAGAGAGGGGAGGTATTGGGAGAGAGGGAGGTACTGGGAGAGAGGGGAGGTATTGGGAGAGAGGGAGGTACTGGGAGAGAGGGGAGGTACTGGGAGAGAGGGGAGGTACTGGGAGAGAGGGGAGGTACTGGGAGAGAGGGGAGGTACTGAGAGAGAGGGGGTACTGGGAGAGGGGAGGTACTGGGAGAGAGGGGTACTGGGAGAGGGGAGGTACTGGGAGAGGGGAGCTACTGGGAGAGAGGAGGTACTGGGAGAGGGAGCTACTGGGAGAGAGGGGAGGTACTGGGAGAGAGGAGGTACTGGGAGAGAGGAGGTACTGGGAGAGAGGAGGTACTGGGAGAGAGGGGAGGTACTGGGAGAGAGGAGGTACTGGGAGAGAGGAGGTACTGGAGAGAGGGGAGGTACTGGGAGAGAGGGGAGGTACTGGGAGAGAGGGGAGGTACTGGGAGAGAGGGGAGGTACTGGGAGAGGGGAGCTACTGGGAGAGAGGGGAGGTACTGGGAGAGAGGGGAGGTACTGGGAGAGAGGAGGTACTGGGAGAGAGGAGGTACTGGGAGAGGGGAGGTACTGGGAGAGAGGGGAGGTACTGGGAGAGAGGGGAGGTACTGGGAGAGGGGAGGTACTGGGAGAGAGGGGAGGTACTGGGAGAGAGGGAGGTACTGGGAGAGGGGAGGTACTGGGAGAGAGGAGGTACTGGGAGAGAGGAGGTACTGGGAGAGAGGAGGTACTGGGAGAGAGGGGAGGTACTGGGAGAGAGGGAGGTACTGGGAGAGAGGGGAGGTACTGGGAGAGGGGAGGTACTGGGAGAGAGGGGAGGTACTGGGAGAGAGGGGAGGTACTGGGAGAGAGGGGAGGTACTGGGAGAGGGGAGGTACTGGGAGAGAGGGGAGGTACTGGGGGAGAGGGGAGGTACTGGGAGAGAGAGGAGGTACTGGGAGAGAGGGGAGGTACTGGGAGAGAGGGGAGGTACTGGGAGAGAGGGGAGGTACTGAGAGAGAGGAGGTACTGGGAGAGAGAGGAGGTACTGGGAGAGAGGGGGTACTGGGAGAGGGGAGGTACTGAGAGAGAGGAGGTACTGGGAGAGAGAGGAGGTACTGGGAGGGAGGGGAGGTACTGGGAGAGAGGGGAGGTACTGGGAGAGAGAGGAGGTACTGGGAGAGAGGGGAGGTACTGGGAGAGAGGGGAGGTACTGGGAGAGAGGAGGTACTGGGAGAGAGGGGAGGTACTGGGAGAGGGGGGAGGTACTGGGAGAGAGAGGAGGTACTGGGAGAGAGGGGAGGTATTGGGAGAGAGGGGAGGTACCGGGAGAGAGGGGAGTTACTGGGAGAGAGGAGGTACTGGGAGAGAGGGAGGTACTGGGAGAGAGGGGAGGTACTGGGAGAGAGGGGAGGTACTGGGAGAGAGGGGAGGTACTGGGAGAGAGGGGAGGTACTGGGAGAGAGGGGAGGTACTGGGAGAGAGGGGAGGTACTGGAGAGGGGGAGGTACTGGGAGAGAGGGAGGTACTGGGAGAGAGGGGAGGTACTGGGAGAGAGGGGAGGTACTGGGAGAGAGGGAGGTACTGGGAGAGAGGGAGGTACTGAGAGAGACAGACAGACAGACAGACAGACAGACAGACAGACAGACAGACATAGACAGACAGACAGACAGACAGACAGACAGACAGACAGACAGACAGACAGACAGACAGACAGACAGACAGACGGGATGGAGATGAAAGACAAGGAACCGAGGGGAGGAAATGACAGGAGGAGAGGAATGTGTGTGTGTGTGTGTGTGTGTGCGTGCGTGTGTGTGTGTGTGTGTGTGTGTGTGTGTGTGTGTGTGTGTGTGTGTGTGTGTTCGTGTGTGTGCGTGCGTGCGTGCGTGCGTGTGTGTGTGTGTGTGTGTGTGTGTGTGTGTGTGTGCGTGTGTGTGTGCGTGTGTGTGTGTGTGTGTGTGTGTGTGTGTGTGTGTGTGTGTGTGTGTGTGTGTGTGTGTGTGTGTGTGTGTGTGTGTGTGTGTGTGTGTGTGTGTGTGTGTGTGTACACAGGCGCTCGTGTGGAATGCAGATGCTGCAGCTGTTGAGAGACTGCAGCCAGTGGATCGCACAGCTGTTTGTGAGAAGAGCCCGCCTCCCCGAGACGCCTGGTTCTGACAGGAGAAGAGCCCGCCTCCCCGAGTGACAGGAGGAGAGCCCGCCTCCCCGAGGTCATATGAGGTCATAACAAAGGATTTATTATTGCTAGCTAGTGAGTTGCTCCAGTCTG
>NC_140165.1:322312518-322319424 GCF_963971535.1 Notolepis coatsorum | reverse complement strand
CTCTCAGTACCTCCCCTCTCTCCCAGTACCTCCCCTCTCTCCCAGTACCTCCCCTCTCTCCCAGTACCTCCCCTCTCTCCCAGTACCTCCCCCTCTCTCCCAGTACCTCCTCTCTCTCCCAGTACCTCCCCTCTCTCCCAGTACCTCCCCTCTCTCCCAGTACCTCCCCTCTCTCCCAGTACCTCCCCTCTCCCAGTACCTCCCCTCTCTCCCAGTACCTCCCCTCTCTCCCAGTACCTCCCCTCTCTCCAGTACCTCCCCCTCCTCTCTCCCAGTACCTCCCCTCTCTCCCAGTACCTCCCCTCTCTCCCAGTACCTCCCCTCTCCCAGTACCTCCCCTCTCTCCCAGTACCTCCCCTCTCTCCCAGTACCTCCCCTCTCTCCCAGTACCTCCCCTCTCCCAGTACCTCCCCTCTCTCCCAGTACCTCCTCTCTCTCCCAGTACCTCCCCCTCTCCCAGTACCTCCCCTCTCTCCCAGTACCTCCTCTCTCTCCCAGTACCTCCCCTCTCCCAGTACCTCCCCTCTCCCAGTACCTCCCCTCTCTCCCAGTACCTCCTCTCTCTCCCAGTACCTCCCCCCTCTCCCAGTACCTCCCCTCTCTCCCAGTACCTCCTCTCTCTCCCAGTACCTCCCCTCTCCCAGTACCTCCCCTCTCCCAGTACCTCCCCTCTCCCAGTACCTCCCCTCTCCCAGTACCTCCCCTCTCCCAGTACCTCCCCTCTCCCAGTACCTCCTCTCTCTCCCAGTACCTCCCCCCTCTCCCAGTACCTCCCCTCTCTCCCAGTACCTCCTCTCTCTCCCAGTACCTCCCCTCTCCAGTACCTCCCCTCTCCCAGTACCTCCCCTCTCCCAGTACCTCCCCTCTCTCCCAGTACCTCCCCTCTCCCAGTACCTCCCCTCTCCCAGTACCTCCCCTCTCTCCCAGTACCTCCCCTCTCTCCCAGTACCTCCCTCTCTCCCAGTACCTCCCCTCTCTCCCAGTACCTCCCCTCTCTCCCAGTACGCCCCCTCTCTCCCAGTACCTCCCCTCTCTCCCAGTACCTCCCCTCTCTCCCAGTACCTCCTCTCTCCCAGTACCTCCCCTCTCTCCCAGTACCTCCCCTCTCCCAGTACCTCCCCTCTCTCCCAGTACCTCCTCTCTCTCCCAGTACCTCCTCTCTCTCCCAGTACCTCCTCTCTCTCCCAGTACCTCCCCTCTCTCGCAGTACCTCCTCTCTCCCAGTACCTCCTCTCTCTCCCAGTACCTCCCCTCTCTCCCAGTACCTCCCCTCTCTCCCAGTACCTCCTCTCTCCCAGTACCTCCCCTCTCTCCCAGTACCTCCCCTCTCTCCCAGTACCTCCCCTCTCTCCCAGTACCTCCCCTCTCCCAGTACCTCCTCTCTCTCCCAGTACCTCCCCTCTCTCCCAGTACCTCCCCTCTCTCCCAGTACCTCCCCTCTCTCCCAGTACCTCCTCTCTCTCCCAGTACCTCCTCTCTCTCCCAGTACCTCCTCTCTCTCCCAGTACCTCCCCTCTCTCGCAGTACCTCCTCTCTCCCAGTACCTCCTCTCTCTCCCAGTACCTCCTCTCTCTCCCAGTACCTCCTCTCTCTCCCAGTACCTCCCCTCTCTCCCAGTACCTCCCCTCTCTCCCAGTACCTCCCCTCTCTCCCAGTACCTCCCCTCTCTCTCCCAGTACCTCCCCTCTCCCAGTACCTCCTCTCTCCCAGTACCTCCCCTCTCTCCCAGTACCTCCCCTCTCTCCCAGTACCTCCTCTCTCTCCCAGTACCTCCCCTCTCTCCCAGTACCTCCCCTCTCTCCCAGTACCTCCCCTCTCTCCCTGTACCTCCCTCTCTCCCAGTACCTCCCCTCTCTCTCCCAGTACCTCCCCTCTCTCCCAGTACCTCCTCTCTCCCAGTACCTCCCCTCTCTCCCAGTACCTCCCCTCTCTCCCAGTACCTCCCCTCTCCCAGTACCTCCCCCCTCTCTCCCAGTACCTCCCCTCTCCCAGTACCTCCTCTCTCTCCCAGTACCTCCCCTCTCCCAGTACCTCCCCCCTCTCTCCCAGTACCTCCCCTCTCCCAGTACCTCCCCTCTCCCAGTACCTCATCTCTCTCCCAGTACCTCCCCTCTCTCCCAGTACCTCCCCTCTCTCCCAGTACCTCCCCTCTCCCAGTACCTCCTCTCTCCCAGTACCTCCCCTCTCTCCCAGTACCTCCCCTCTCTCCCAGTACCTCCCCTCTCTCTCCCAGTACCTCCCCTCTCTCCCAGTACCTCCCCTCTCCCAGTACCTCCCCTCTCTCCCAGTACCTCCCCTCTCTCCCAGTACCTCCCCTCTCTCCCAGTACCTCCCCTCTCTCCCAGTACCTCCCCTCTCTCCCAGTACCTCCCCTCTCCCAGTACCTCCCCTCTCTCCCAGTACCTCCCCCCTCTCCCAGTACCTCCCCTCTCTCCCAGTACCTCCCCTCTCTCCCAGTACCTCCCCCCTCTCCCAGTACCTCCCCTCTCTCCCAGTACCTCCCCTCTCTCCCAGTACCTCCCCTCTCTCCCAGTACCTCCCCTCTCTCCCAGTACCTCCCCCCTCTCCCAGTACCTCCTCTCTCTCCCAGTACCTCCCCTCTCTCTCCCAGTACCTCCCCCCTCTCCCAGTACCTCCCCTCTCTCCCAGTACCTCCCCTCTCTCCCAGTACCTCCCCTCTCTCCCAGTACCTCCCCTCTCTCCCAGTACCTCCTCTCTCTCCCAGTACCTCCCCTCTCTCCCAGTACCTCCCCTCTCTCCCAGTACCTCCCCTCTCTCCCAGTACCTCCCCTCTCTCCCAGTACCTCCCCTCTCTCCCAGTACCTCCTCTCTCTCCCAGTACCTCCCCTCTCTCCCAGTACCTCCCCCCTCTCTCCCAGTACCTCCTCTCTCTCCCAGTACCTCCCCTCTCTCCCAGTACCTCCCCTCTCTCCCAGTACCTCCCCTCTCTCCCAGTACCTCCCCTCTCTCCCAGTACGCCCCCTCTCTCCCAGTACCTCCCCCCTCTCTCCCAGTACCTCCCCTCTCTCCCAGTACCTCCCCTCTCTCCCAGTACCTCCTCTCTCTCCCAGTACCTCCTCTCTCTCCCAGTACCTCCCCTCTCTCTCCCAGTACCTCCCCTCTCTCCCAGTACGCCCCCTCTCTCCCAGTACCTCCCCCCTCTCTCCCAGTACCTCCCCTCTCTCCCACAGTCAGCTTCAGTCTTTATCCACAGCAACACTGTTCATGTCCAGAATGAACTCTAAATGGATTCTAACTAATACGGGGAAACCTCTTCTTTTGAACGGACTTCCATTGTTGGCCACGCTGCATGACAGGAGCTGAGGGAACTCAAGTCAAGAGATAGAGAAGAGGGTGAGTGTGTGTGTGCGTGTGCGTGTGCGTGTGCGTGTGTGTGTGTGGTTGTGTGTGTGCGTGTGTGTGTGTGTGTGTGTGTGCGTGCGTGTGAGTGTGGTGGTGTGTGTGTGTGACACTTGACATAGGCTTGACATGTCGGCATGCTGTGCTTTTGAAAGAGACTGTTTAGGATTCTGTCAGAAGAGGAACATGCCTGACTGTTGTGTAGCTGTTTTACTGTCAGAACCATGTAGGCTACTGTTGTGTAGCTGTTTTACTGTCAGAACCATGTAGGCTACTGTTGTGTAGCTGTTTTACTGTCATAACCATGTAGGCTACTGTTGTGTAGCTGGTTTACTGTCAGAACCATGTAGGCTACTGTTGTGTAGCTGTTTTTACTGTCAGAACCATGTAGGCTACTGTTGTGTAGCTGTTTTACTGTCAGAACCATGTAGGCTACTGTTGTGTAGCTGGTTTACTGTCAGAACCACGTAGGCTACTGTTGTGTAGCTGTTTTACTGTCAGAACCATGTAGGCTACTGTTGTGTAGCTGATTTACTGTCAGAACCATGTAGGCTACTGTTGTGTAGCTGGTTTACTGTCAGAACCATGTAGGCTACTGTTGTGTAGCTGTTTTACTGTCAGAACCATGTAGGCTACTGTTGTGTAGCTGGTTTACTGTCAGAACCATGTATTCATACATGTTGCTGCTATTCATACATGTTACTGCTATTCATACATGTTGCTGCTATTCATACATGTTACTGCTATTCATACATGTTGCTGCTATTCATACATGTTGCTGCTATTCATACATGTTACTGCTATTCATACATGTTACTGCTATTCATACATGTTACTGCTATTCATACATGTTACTGCTATTCATACATGTTACTGCTATTCATACATGTTACTGCTATTCATACATGTTACTGCTATTCATACATGGTTACTGCTATTCATACATGTTACTGCTATTCATACATGTTACTGCTATTCATACATGTTACTGCTATTCATACATGTTACTGCTATTCATACATGTTACTGCTATTCATACATGTTACTGCTATTCATACATGTTACTGCTATTCATACATGTTACTGCTATTCATACATGTTACTGCTGTGATCGAAGAGTCAAAACAACAACAAACACCTCGGCTGCCAAACCCAGAAACTAGGTCGACTTTAACCCTTTCACTGCCACACGACAGAAGGTTAGCCCTTTACTATCACACAACCGACCGCGGAGCTAATGATGCTAATGATGGAGCATCGCCGTCGGTTGTGTGATAGTAAAGGGTTAACCTTCTGTATCGTCACACACTAGACTAGGAGCTAGAAACTAGAGGCTGAAACTGGGATGTATGACAACGTCAACGTTCACACGCACAGCACACGCTTACCTAGGATTTGACTTGGTTCCACAACAACAACAACAACAACAACAACAACAACAACAACAACAACAACAACAACAACAACAACAACAAAGCAGTCGGGGTGACGGCGAGCCGAGAACTGTCGCCAGTGTTGTTACACTTTACAAAGCTAGATGCAGACAACGCTCGCTGCAATATTATATATTATATATATATATTAACAAATTGTTCTAAATAAATAATAATGATAATAAATCATTTGAAGTTTGGACACATTAGTGGTAGGTATATTAAATTCTTTTAGACTAAAATACAGAAAAAAGGTACCGTTGGGTCCCGGTACCGGTATCGGTCCAAAGTGAGCGCTACCCGACCCTGGTGACAGGGTAACAGGGCGTGGCGCGGCTCCACGCTGCAGTTATGCTGCTCCTGAATACTTATTGGACAGACAAGACGTCTCACACACAGCAACAGAGTGCACTGTGGGAGACATGTGTTTTAAATCTGTTTTGCTGTGAAAAGATCAAAGTTAGCTTCTCGTCAGAGAAGAGGCATCAGTGAAGACCAGCCAATGGAGAGAAGAGCTCGGGGGTGTAAAGTACTCGAGTAATTGTACTTCGTTACAATACTTAAGTACTGTTTTTGGGGGATTTGTAGGGGAGAACGGGTGATGGACTGATCACAGTGTTTATAAGAGAGAGGGATGTGATGGACTGAGATGATCACAGTGTTTATAAGAGAGAGGGATGTGATGGACTGAGATGATCACAGTGTTTATAAGAGAGAGGGATGTGATGGACTGAGATGATCACAGTGTTTATAAGAGAGAGGGATGTGATGGACTGAGATGATCACAGTGTTTATAAGAGAGAGGGATGTGATGGACTGAGATGATCACAGTGTTTATAAGAGAGAGGGATGTGATGGACTGAGATGATCACAGTGTTTATAAGAGAGAGGGATGTGATGGACTGAGATGATCACAGTGTTTATAAGAGAGAGAGATGTGATGGACTGAGATGATCACAGTGTTTATAAGAGAGAGGGATGTGATGGACTGAGACGATCACAGTGTTTATAAGAGAGAGGGATGTGATGGACTGAGATGATCACAGTGTTTATAAGAGAGAGGGATGTGATGGACTGAGATGATCACAGTGTTTATAAGAGAGAGAGATGTGATGGACTGAGATGATCACAGTGTTTATAAGAGAGAGGGATGTGATGGACTGAGATGATCACAGTGTTTATAAGAGAGAGGGATGTGATGGACTGAGATGATCACAGTGTTTATAAGAGAGAGGGATGTGATGGACTGAGACGATCACAGTGTTTATAAGAGAGAGGGATGTGATGGACTGAGACAATCACAGTGTTTATAAGAGAGAGGGATGTGATGGACTGAGACGATCACAGTGTTTATAAGAGAGAGAGATGTGATGGACTGAGATGATCACAGTGTTTATAAGAGAGAGGGATGTGATGGACTGAGATGATCACAGTGTTTATAAGAGAGAGGGACGTGATGGACTGAGATGATCACAGTGTTTATAAGAGAGGGATGTGATGGACTGAGATGATCACAGTGTTTATAAGAGAGAGGGATGTGATGGACTGAGATGATCACAGTGTTTATAAGAGAGAGCTGTGATGGACTGAGATGATCACAGTGTTTATAAGAGAGAGGGATGTGATGGACTGAGATGATCACAGTGTTTATAAGAGAGAGGGATGTGATGGACTGAGATGATCACAGTGTTTATAAGAGAGAGGGATGTGATGGACTGAGACGATCACAGTGTTTATAAGAGAGAGGGATGTGATGGACTGAGATGATCACAGTGTTTATAAGAGAGAGAGACGTGATGGACTGAGATGATCACAGTGTTTATAAGAGAGAGAGATGTGATGGACTGAGATGATCACAGTGTTTATAAGAGAGAGGGATGTGATGGACTGAGATGATCACAGTGTTTATAAGAGAGAGGGATGTGATGGACTGAGACGATCACAGTGTTTATAAGAGAGAGAGATGTGATGGACTGAGATGATCACAGTGTTTATAAGAGAGAGGGATGTGATGGACTGAGACGATCACAGTGTTTATAAGAGAGAGGGATGTGATGGACTGAGATGATCACAGTGTTTATAAGAGAGAGGGATGTGATGGAGTGAGATGATC
>NC_140165.1:322295018-322310018 GCF_963971535.1 Notolepis coatsorum | reverse complement strand
ACTCACTCACTCACTCACTCACTCACTCACTCACTCACTCACTCACTCACTCACTCACTCACTCACTCACTCACTCACTCACTCACTCACTCACTCACTCACACAGGCCGGATAATCTTCAGGATAACTTGACATAAGTCAGGCTTTTCGGTTCCACAAAGCAGGTTTGGCTAAATTGCTATGGCAAGGCAACAGATCGAATTTTTTGGGTGAAGGGTCACGAGATGATTTCCAGAATGTATTGATTTCATAGAATGTGTGAAATAGGCCTATAATTAAAAACAATTTAAATACATTAAACTGGTAAAAGAAATGCTTTTGAAATGTAAAATAATAGACCTAAAATGCTGATAATAAATCATATTCAGCCTATGGATTTACTTTTGTCCTAAATAATGCACGTCATAGCTACGGCGCATGCGACACACACTGTGGTTATTTTAATAACGGAGCATTGCAAATGTGAATCCCGCTGGGATATTTTTAATGAATGAAACTAGGATCAGAGGCTATTGTGGAAGGCCTACCGGGCGTTTGGCTCTGATCCGTTTCATAGTCTCCGCTGTGGATGGGTTAACCCAGTGCTTCTCAAACCTTTTCTGTCAAATGGTAACAACAGATGAGGTACTCAAAAAACTGAGCGCCCTCCAACCTAACAAGGCCACTGGCCATGACAACATCCCCTCCAAATTCCTCAGAGACTCAGCAGCCGCCATCACCCCAGTCATCACACACATAATAAACCTCTCCATAAAACAGGGACACGTCCCCAAGGACTTCAAAATTGCGAGAGTGACCCCTCTGCACAAAAAAGGCAGTAAATTAGACCCAGGCAACTACCGCCCTGTTTCTATTCTCACCTCCATCTCGAAAGTCATGGAGAAAATTGTATACGAACAGGTCGAAAAATACCTTGCGGAAAAAAATCTAATCTACGAATTCCAATCTGGCTTCAGAACATCCCACTCCACTGACACATGCCTTCTCTATTTAAATGACCACATCAAACAAGAGGTGGACGCGGGCAAATACTGCGGCATGGTCATGCTGGACCTACAAAAGGCCTTCGACACTGTCAATCACACCATTCTGATTGACAAGCTAAAAGCTATTGGTTTTGATAGTCTATCAGTGAGCTGGGTGCAATCCTACCTGGAGGGGAGAGAGCAGATGGTGGAGGTAAACGGTACCCTACCCCCCCCCCCCTCACAGTAAGCTGTGGTGTTCCACAAGGAAGCATACTAGGTCCGCTACTGTTCCTAATTTATGCAAATGACATGTCGTCAGCTTGTGACTGCAACTTGTTCCTGTTTGCGGACGACTCAGCCCTGCTGGTCTCTGACAAGAACAAGTTACAGGTTGAAAAAACCCTCAGCTCAGAACTAGGCAAAATCTGCATATGGCTCGCTGATAACAAACTATCATTACACATGGGCAAAACAGAGTCCATTCTCTTCGGTTCAAATAACAAACTCAGCAAGACCGACGGCTTCTCAGTTACAGTGGGTGACAATATTGTCACAAGGAAAGAAGATATTACCTACCTGGGTTCCATCCTAGAGGCAAATCTTTCCTCTGACAAAATGGCATCCAATGTAATAAAAAAAGTCAACAAACGAACTCGATTCTTGTACCGGATCTCCTCACTGGTAAACAAGAATACCCTGAAGACTCTGGCAGGAGCACTCATTCAAGGGTACTACTGTACGACTATGCTTGCACCTCATGGTACCAAAGCACCTCAAAGGCGCTAAAAACAAAATTACAAACATCTCAAAACAAACTGGTCAGACTACTGCTTGACCTTACTCCTAGAACCCACCTCACCCCTGCCCACTTTGACAACCTAGGATGGCTTAGAGTAGACGACAGAGTACAGCAACTTGCAATGGGCCTGGTCTACAAGATACACTACACGACCAAG
Source organism: Notolepis coatsorum (assembly GCF_963971535.1). NCBI lineage: Eukaryota > Metazoa > Chordata > Actinopteri > Aulopiformes > Paralepididae > Notolepis > Notolepis coatsorum. The sequence goes on along the minus strand of NC_140165.1, from coordinate 322,308,094 downwards.
GTACCCATGTACATGTCAAAATACTTCCCAAAGGTCAGTGAATACCACGATCACAACACCAGAGGGAGCTCCACAAATCATGTTAAACCCAGATTCGGCTCAAACAAGGGACTAAACACGTTTCGCAATTATGCCACATCAATGTGGAACGCCCTACCCAAAGCTGTAAAGGAATGTGAATCACTACCCACTTTCAAAAACACTCTCAAAAAACACCTAAGGGAGACTGCAACTCGAAACTGGCCCCTGTAAATGTCCGAACACAACCCCCTCCAATGTACAGTAAATTACCAAGTATGGTCTTGTCAATAATCCAATGTACAGTTTTGTTTGTACAGTTGTACAGTGTCCCCCACCCACCCATCCTACCCAACCCCCCCCCCCACTCCTACCCAACCCCCCCCCCCCCCACCCACCCAACCACCTCCAATGTACAGTCCCCCCCCACCCCCACCTACCCAATCCAATGTACAGTTTCTACGTCAAATGTATATACTTTTTTTTCTGGACTCTTTTTGTATCACAAACAGTACTGTAATTGCAAATCTGGTATGTCATAAATGTATAGATGTAGCAGTACTGTATGTCATGTATGTCATATATGTTACGATGAATTGAAAATGGGGGACCCTGATGTAAACAAGACGAAAGTCTTTCTCTGGTCTGCATCCCCTTAACAATTGTATGTATTGAGCTGTACTGTACTGTACCCATTCTGCAATCTGTTAATAAAGTTTTCAATCAATCAATCAAAGGCCCCCCTTTGGTGGACCAAAATATTTTGGGCTTTCTTCTGCATTATGAACATTTGGTTAGTGTTTGTTTTATATGTGTTTCCCCATACCCCCACACAGTAGGTTATGTATGGAACTATGAGCGAACATTACAACAAATGGAGTGAGTTCTTGTTTATATTTCATTTTATATAATATTGCAATGGTTTTGGATATTTTTCTTTTTAAGTTTTTTTATGTGATTTCCAGGTTAGTTTCTCGTCAATTGTCACTCCCAAAAATTTATTTTCATACAGACGTTCAATTTCAATTTCAAATTGTTAATAGCCTCCAAGCCTCTCTGACACCATATTTTCGGGGGTCGTGTTTTGAAAACCATGTATTTATATAGTACATGATACCTAAGCGCATACAGTACAGATATCCTCATAAGTATCTATTAATTCGTATCAATTACATACTCTTTGGGCTTGTTTTTATCTACTTATTCTGAAAGAGTTGAAATAATCATTTTCGCTAGCAAGATCTCATTCGATTATTCATTCCATTAAGCCTACTGCCAGCAGGCACGTCTAAAGAAATATAATCTGATTGATTGGGGTAATGAGGGCCTTAAAATTTGCCTATAGAAGATATGCATTTAACTTGTCTGCGATATCTTCCCGTTAGAAAATCATGGTTTTCTGGGATCGACACCTCCCCCTTTTTCTGGTAAAACGGCCACAAGCAATTATCCTGATTTTACTGAAGTCTGGTTCGAATTAACGAGACCGAATCAGCCTTCGAGAAACACAGATAGCCTGACTTCAATCATCGGGTTAATTTAAGCTGACTAATGGGACTTTTGATCGACTTAGTTGAACCAGGTACGAGGAACAGGGCCCTGGGCCTGTAGTGTGTGAACTAACTCCACACAGCATGTTCTCTGAGCTCCTGTAGACAGTAGTGTGAACTAACTCCACACAGCATGTTCTCTGAGCTCCTGTAGACAGTAGTGTGAACTAACTCCTCACAGCATGTTCTCTGAGCTCCTGTAGACAGTAGTGTGAACTAACTCCACACAGCATGTTCTCTGAGCTCCTGTAGACAGTAGTGTGAACTAACTCCACACAGCCATGTTCTCTGAGCTCCTGTAGACAGTAGTGTGAACTAACTCCACACAGCATGTTCTCTGAGCTCCTGTAGACAGTAGTGTGAACTAACTCCACACAGCCATGTTCTCTGAGCTCCTGTAGACAGTAGTGTGTGAACTAACTCCACACAGCCATGTTCTCTGAGCTCCTGTAGACAGTAGTGTGAACTAACTCCACACAGCATGTTCTCTGAGCTCCTGTAGACAGTAGTGTGAACTAACTCCACACAGCCATGTTCTCTGAGCTCCTGTAGACAGTAGTGTGAACTAACTCCTCACAGCCATGTTCTCTGAGCTCCTGTAGACAGTAGTGTGAACTAACTCCACACAGCATGTTCTCTGAGCTCCTGTAGACAGTAGTGTGAACTAACTCCACACAGCATGTTCTCTGAGCTCCTGTAGACAGTAGTGTGAACTAACTCCTCACAGCCATGTTCTCTGAGCTCCTGTAGACAGTAGTGTGAACTAACTCCACACAGCATGTTCTCTGAGCTCCTGTAGACAGTAGTGTGAACTAACTCCAAACAGCCATGTTCTCTGAGCTCCTGTAGACAGTAGTGTGAACTAACTCCACACAGCCATGTTCTCTGAGCTCCTGTAGACAGTAGTGTGAACTAACTCCACACAGCCATGTTCTCTGAGCTCCTGTAGACAGTAGTGTGAACTAACTCCACACAGCCATGTTCTCTGAGCTCCTGTAGACAGTAGTGTGAACTAAATCCACACAGCATGTTCTCTGAGCTCCTGTAGACTGTAGTGTGAACTAACTCCTCACAGCATGTTCTCTGAGCTCCTGTAGACAGTAGTGTGAACTAACTCCTCACAGCCATGTTCTCTGAGCTCCTGTAGACAGTAGTGTGAACTAACTCCTCACAGCCATGTTCTCTGAGCTCCTGTAGACAGTAGTGTGAACTAACTCCACACAGCATGTTCTCTGAGCTCCTGTAGACAGTAGTGTGAACTAACTCCACACAGCATGTTCTCTGAGCTCCTGTAGACAGTAGTGTGAACTAACTCCACACAGCCATGTTCTCTGAGCTCCTGTAGACAGTAGTGTGAACTAACTCCACACAGCATGTTCTCTGAGCTCCTGTAGACTGTAGTGTGAACTAACTCCTCACAGCATGTTCTCTGAGCTCCTGTAGACAGTAGTGTGAACTAACTCCTCACAGCCATGTTCTCTGAGCTCCTGTAGACAGTAGTGTGAACTAACTCCACACAGCATGTTCTCTGAGCTCCTGTAGACAGTAGTGTGAACTAACTCCTCACAGCATGTTCTCTGAGCTCCTGTAGACAGTAGTGTGAACTAACTCCTCACAGCATGTTCTCTGAGCTCCTGTAGACAGTAGTGTGTGAACTAACTCCACACAGCATGTTCTCTGAGCTCCTGTAGACAGTAGTGTGAACTAACTCCACAGAGCCATGTTCTCTGAGCACCTGTAGACAGTAGTGTGAACTAACTCCACACAGCATGTTCTCTGAGCTCCTGTAGACAGTAGTGTGAACTAACTCCACACAGCATGTTCTCTGAGCTCCTGTAGACAGTAGTGTGAACTAACTCCACACAGCCATGTTCTCTGAGCTCCTGTAGACAGTAGTGTGAACTAACTCCACACAGCATGTTCTCTGAGCTCCTGTAGACAGTAGTGTGAACTAACTCCACACAGCATGTTCTCTGAGCTCCTGTAGACAGTAGTGTGAACTAACTCCACACAGCATGTTCTCTGAGCTCCTGTAGACAGTAGTGTGAACTAACTCCACACAGCATGTTCTCTGAGCTCCTGTAGACTGTAGTGTGAACTAACTCCACACAGCATGTTCTCTGAGCTCCTGTAGACAGTAGTGTGAACTAACTCCACACAGCATGTTCTCTGAGCTCCTGTAGACAGTAGTGTGAACTAACTCCACACAGCATGTTCTCTGAGCTCCTGTAGACAGTAGTGTGAACTAACTCCACACAGCATGTTCTCTGAGCTCCTGTAGACAGTAGTGTGAACTAACTCCTCACAGCATGTTCTCTGAGCTCCTGTAGACAGTAGTGTGAACTAACTCCACACAGCCATGTTCTCTGAGCTCCTGTAGACAGTAGTGTGAACTAACTCCACACAGCATGTTCTCTGAGCTCCTGTAGACAGTAGTGTGAACTAACTCCACACAGCATGTTCTCTGAGCTCCTGTAGACAGTAGTGTGAACTAACTCCACACAGCATGTTCTCTGAGCTCCTGTAGACAGTAGTGTGAACTAACTCCACACAGCCATGTTCTCTGAGCTCCTGTAGACAGTAGTGTGAACTAACTCCTCACAGCCATGTTCTCTGAGCTCCTGTAGACAGTAGTGTGAACTAACTCCTCACAGCCATGTTCTCTGAGCTCCTGTAGACAGTAGTGTGAACTAACTCCACACAGCATGTTCTCTGAGCTCCTGTAGACAGTAGTGTGAACTAACTCCACACAGCCATGTTCTCTGAGCTCCTGTAGACAGTAGTGTGAACTAACTCCACACAGCATGTTCTCTGAGCTCCTGTAGACAGTAGTGTGAACTAACTCCACACAGCATGTTCTCTGAGCTCCTGTAGACAGTAGTGTGAACTAACTCCACACAGCATGTTCTCTGAGCTCCTGTAGACAGTAGTGTGAACTAACTCCTCACAGCATGTTCTCTGAGCTCCTGTAGACAGTAGTGTGAACTAACTCCTCACAGCATGTTCTCTGAGCTCCTGTAGACAGTAGTGTGAACTAACTCCTCACAGCATGTTCTCTGAGCTCCTGTAGACAGTAGTGTGAACTAACTCCACACAGCCATGTTCTCTGAGCTCCTGTAGACTGTAGTGTGAACTAACTCCACACAGCATGTTCTCTGAGCTCCTGTAGACTGTAGTGTGAACTAACTCCACACAGCATGTTCTCTGAGCTCCTGTAGACAGTAGTGTGAACTAACTCCACACAGCCATGTTCTCTGAGCTCCTGTAGACAGTAGTGTGAACTAACTCCCACACAGCATGTTCTCTGAGCTCCTGTAGACAGTAGTGTGAACTAACTCCACACAGCATGTTCTCTGAGCTCCTGTAGACAGTAGTGTGAACTAACTCCACACAGCCATGTTCTCTGAGCTCCTGTAGACAGTAGTGTGTGAACTAACTCCACACAGCATGTTCTTTGAGCTCCTGTAGACAGTAGTGTGAACTAACTCCACACAGCCATGTTCTCTGAGCTCCTGTAGACAGTAGTGTGAACTAACTCCTCACAGCATGTTCTCTGAGCTCCTGTAGACAGTAGTGTGTGAACTAACTCCACACAGCCATGTTCTCTGAGCTCCTGTAGACAGTAGTGTGAACTAACTCCACACAGCATGTTCTCTGAGCTCCTGTAGACAGTAGTGTGAACTAACTCCACACAGCCATGTTCTCTGAGCTCCTGTAGACAGTAGTGTGAACTAACTCCACACAGCCATGTTCTCTGAGCTCCTGTAGACAGTAGTGTGAACTAACTCCACACAGCATGTTCTCTGAGCTCCTGTAGACAGTAGTGTGAACTAACTCCACACAGCATGTTCTCTGAGCTCCTGTAGACAGTAGTGTGAACTAACTCCACACAGCCATGTTCTCTGAGCTCCTGTAGACAGTAGTGTGAACTAACTCCACACAGCATGTTCTCTGAGCTCCTGTAGACAGTAGTGTGAACTAACTCCACACAGCATGTTCTCTGAGCTCCTGTAGACAGTAGTGTGAACTAACTCCACACAGCATGTTCTCTGAGCTCCTGTAGACAGTAGTGTGAACTAACTCCACACAGCCATGTTCTCTGAGCTCCTGTAGACAGTAGTGTGAAATCTGGTATGTCATAAATGTATAGATGTAGCAGTACTGTCTATCTGTATGTCATGTGTGTCGTAGGATGTCCTGATGAATTGAAAATGGGGGACCCTGATGTAAACAAGACGAAAGTCTTTCTCTGGTCTGCATCCCCTTAACAATTGTGTGTATTGAGCTGTACTTTATTGTACCCATTCTACAATCTGTTAATAAAGCTTTCAATCAATCAATCAATCAATCAATCAATCAATCAATCAATCAATCACTCAATCAATCAATCAATCTGTACGTCTGTGTCTGTGTGTCTATGTGTATGTGTGTCTCTGTGTGTGTCTTTGTCTGTGTCTCTGTGCATCCCAGGGTAAACAACAACATGTAAACAGGAAGCAGAAACAACAACATGTAAACAGGAAGCAGAAAGCCTTTTCTGTTCTTCTTCTCAGAGCTGCGATTCCACAACTGAGACTTTCTTGGATTAATGCCACCCAAGATGTTCACGATGGCCCCGCCCCCCTAATATGGATTGGATGCCATGAAAGGGGTTTCCACTGGAGTGAATAGAAGTAGACTCGTGTAACCATAGTTATTGAAATAACAATCGGAACAGAGAACAATACGCTGTGAGAATGCTCGATTTAAGATCTCTGGCTAACGTCTTTTCATACGACATCAGTCACTTCGGCCATTTAGAAGTAGGGCTGGGCGATATGGCCAAAAACGTTATCACGATATATGAATGAATGAATGAATGAATGAATGAATGAATGAATGAATGAATGAATGAATGAATGAATAGGTTTCTTTTTGAACATGTATTCTCCACATTCCTCCAAACAAATGACAATATCAAGCTCCGTCAAACAGAACAATCATAATGGAAAAGAATTTATAAACAAAAAGTCAAGAGCAATGTAGTTAGTTAGTTGACATGTTCAAAAAAGGAGTAGAGGGAAGCTAAGCTTATTGAGCTTATAGTATTACATTTCTTAATTTCTTTTATTTGTATTATTATTTAAACAACAAATGTATGTTTATTTTGGGGGGGGGGGCAGATAAAACGATAATTATCGCGATATATTTTAATAATGGATAATAATTGATATTGATATTGAATAATATCGATAATTAAAAAAGATTTTATTAATTAATTTATTATTAGTGTGACCTGCAACAGGGCAGCTTTAAAACCAGAGACAGTGGACAGACTTGTCTTTCTTGCCTGCAACATAAAGTAATGGCTTTGCTTGTCCAAATGACAATACTGACCAAATTGAGATTTATTTTTCTCTTGTCCATTTATTTTGTTTGCTTTCTAATTTAAAATACAGTTTGAAACCGTCTGTACACAGTAGGCTATGTGTGCTAGCAGAGCTAGACTCCAGTCACGAGTCACGGTGCACATGTGCGGTGGTTTGTCCACCAAAAAAAAGCGCCAAAAGATAGAAAATAAACGAGCAGCGCCAGAACTGTTCAACTCCCCTGGAGCCACAGCCAGCAGAGAAGCTGGTTTACTTTGGCTTTCAAACCAGCTGCAGCCTGAGAACTGGAGACTCGGTACTATAGGAGTGAGATGAGATCAGTACTCAAAAGGTGACATCATCCGTTTTTGTTTTCTTTGAAGAATGTAAAGATCTCTCTCCTATAGTACTGTACTGTCTCTCTCTCTCTCTCCTATAGTACTGTACTGTCTCTCTCTCTCTCTCTCCTATAGTACTGAGTCTGTCTCTTTCTCTCCTATAGTACTGAGTCTGTCTCTCTCTCTCCTATAGTACTGTACTGTCTCTCTCTCTCTCTCCTATAGTACTGAGTCTGTCTCTCTCTCTCCTATAGTACAGAGTCTCTCTCTCTCTCTCCTATAGTACTGAGTCTGTCTCTCTCTCTCCTATAGTACTGAGTCTGTCTCTCTCTCTCCTATAGTACTGAGTCTGTCTCTCTCTCTCCTATAGTACTGTACTGTCTCTCTCTCTCTCTCCTATAGTACTGAGTCTGTCTCTCTCTCTCTCTCCTATAGTACTGAGTCTGTCTCTCTCTCTCCTATAGTACTGAGTCTGTCTCTCTCTCTCCTATAGTACTGAGTCTGTCTCTCTCTCTCTCTCTCTCCTATAGTACTGAGTCTCTCTCTATCTCCTATAGTACTGAGTCTGTCTCTCTCTCTCTCTCCTATAGTACTGAGTCTGTCTCTCTCTCTCCTATAGTACTGAGTCTGTCTCTCTCTCTCCTATAGTACTGAGTCTGTCTCTCTCTCTCCTATAGTACTGTACTGTCTCTCTCTCTCTCCTATAGTACTGAGTCTGTCTCTCTCTCTCTCCTATAGTAGTGTACTGTCTCTCTCTCTCCTATAGTACTGAGTCTCTCTCTCTCTCTCCTATAGTACTGAGTCTCTCTCTCTCTCTCTCTCTCCTATAGTACTGAGTCTGTCTCTCTCTCTCTCTCCTATAGTACTGAGTCTGTCTCTCTCTCTCCTATAGTACTGAGTCTCTCTCTCTCTCCTATAGTACTGAGTCTCTCTCTCTCTCTCCTATTGTACTGAGTCTCTCTCTCTCTCTCCTATAGTACTGTACTGTCTCTCTCTCTCCTATAGTACTGAGTCTGTCTCTCTCTCTCTCTCCTATAGTACTGAGTCTGTCTCTCTCTCTCTCTCCTATAGTACTGAGTCTCTCTCTCTCTCTCCTATAGTATTGAGTCTGTCTCTCTCTCTCTCTCTCTCCTATAGTACTGAGTCTCTCTCTCTCTCTCCTATAGTACTGAGTCTGTCTCTCTCTCTCCTATAGTACTGAGTCTGTCTCTCTCTCTCCTATAGTACTGAGTCTGTCTCTCTCTCTCCTATAGTACTGAGTCTCTCTCTCTCTCTCCTATAGTACTGAGTCTGTCTCTCTCTCTCCTATAGTACTGAGTCTCTCTCTCTCTCTCCTATAGTACTGAGTCTCTCTCTCTCTCTCCTATAGTACTGAGTCTGTCTCTCTCTCTCCTATAGTACTGTACTGTCTCTCTCTCTCCTATAGTACTGAGTATGTCTCTCTCTCTCTCTCCTATAGTACTGTACTCTCTCTCTCTCTCTCCTATAGTACTGAGTCTGTCTCTCTCTCTCCTATAGTACTGAGTCTGTCTCTCTCTCTCCTATAGTACTGAGTCTGTCTCTCTCTCTCCTATAGTACTGAGTCTGTCTCTCTCTCTCTCTCTCTCTCTCTCTCTCTCTCTCTCTCTCCTATAGTACTGAGTCTGTCTCTCTCTCTCTCTCCTATAGTACTGAGTCTGTCTCTCTCTCTCCTATAGTACTGTACTGTCTCTCTCTCTCCTATAGTACTGAGTCTGTCTCTCTCTCTCCTATAGTACTGAGTCTGTCTCTCTCTCTCCTATAGTACTGAGTCTGTCTCTCTCTCTCTCTCCTATAGTACTGAGTCTGTCTCTCTCTCTCCTATAGTACTGTACTGTCTCTCTCTCTCTCTCTCCTATAGTACTGAGTCTGTCTCTCTCTCTCTCTCCTATAGTACTGAGTCTGTCTCTCTCTCTCCTATAGTACTGAGTCTGTCTCTCTCTCTCTCCTATAGTACTGAGTCTGTCTCTCTCTCTCTCCTATAGTACTGAGTCTGTCTCTCTCTCTCTCTCCTATAGTACTGAGTCTGTCTCTCTCTCTCCTATAGTACTGAGTCTGTCTCTCTCTCTCCTATAGTACTGAGTCTGTCTCTCTCTCTCCTATAGTACTGTACTGTCTCTCTCTCTCTCTCCTATAGTACTGTACTGTCTCTCTCTCTCCTATAGTACTGAGTCTGTCTCTCTCTCTCCTATAGTACTGAGTCTGTCTCTCTCTCTCCTATAGTACTGTACTGTCTCTCTCTCTCCTATAGTACTGAGTCTGTCTCTCTCTCTCTCTCCTATAGTACTGTACTCTCTCTCTCTCTCCTATAGTACTGAGTCTGTCTCTCTCTCTCCTATAGTACTGAGTCTGTCTCTCTCTCTCCTATAGTACTGAGTCTGTCTCTCTCTCTCTCTCTCTCTCTCTCTCTCTCTCTCTCTCTCTCTCTCTCTCTCTCTCTCTCTATAGTACTGAGTCTGTCTCTCTCTCTCTCTCCTATAGTACTGAGTCTGTCTCTCTCTCTCCTATAGTACTGTACTGTCTCTCTCTCTCCTATAGTACTGAGTCTGTCTCTCTCTCTCCTATAGTACTGAGTCTGTCTCTCTCTCTCCTATAGTACTGAGTCTGTCTCTCTCTCTCCTATAGTACTGAGTCTGTCTCTCTCTCTCCTATAGTACTGTACTGTCTCTCTCTCTCTCTCCTATAGTACTGAGTCTGTCTCTCTCTCTCTCTCCTATAGTACTGAGTCTGTCTCTCTCTCTCCTATAGTACTGAGTCTGTCTCTCTCTCTCTCCTATAGTACTGAGTCTGTCTCTCTCTCTCTCCTATAGTACTGAGTCTGTCTCTCTCTCTCTCCTATAGTACTGAGTCTGTCTCTCTCTCTCCTATAGTACTGAGTCTGTCTCTCTCTCTCCTATAGTACTGAGTCTGTCTCTCTCTCTCCTATAGTACTGTACTGTCTCTCTCTCTCTCTCTCCTATAGTACTGTACTGTCTCTCTCTCTCCTATAGTACTGAGTCTGTCTCTCTCTCTCCTATAGTACTGAGTCTGTCTCTCTCTCTCTCTCTCTCTCCTATAGTACTGAGTCTGTCTCTCTCTCTCCTATAGTACTGAGTCTGTCTCTCTCTCTCTCTCCTATAGTACTGTACTGTCTCTCTCTCTCCTATAGTACTGAGTCTGTCTCTCTCTCTCTCTCTCTCTCTCTCTCTCTCTCCTATAGTACTGAGTCTGTCTCTCTCTCTCTCTCCTATAGTACTGAGTCTGTCTCTCTCTCTCCTATAGTACTGAGTCTGTCTCTCTCTCTCCTATAGTACTGAGTCTGTCTCTCTCTCTCTCTCTCCTATAGTACTGAGTCTCTCTCTCTCTCTCCTATAGTACTGTACTGTCTCTCTCTCTCCTATAGTACTGAGTCTGTCTCTCTCTCTCTCTCTCCTATAGTACTGTACTGTCTCTCTCTCTCCTATAGTACTGAGTCTGTCTCTCTCTCTCTCTCTCTCTCCTATAGTATTGAGTCTGTCTCTCTCTCTCTCTCCTATAGTACTGAGTCTGTCTCTCTCTCTCCTATAGTACTGAGTCTCTCTCTCTCTCTCTCTCTCTCTCCTATAGTACTGAGTCTGTCTCTCTCTCTCCTATAGTACTGAGTCTCTCTCTCTCTCTCTCCTATAGTACTGTACTGTCTCTCTCTCTCTCTCCTATAGTACTGAGTCTCTCTCTCTCTCTCTCTCTCCTATAGTACTGTACTGTCTCTCTCTCTCCTATAGTACTGTACTGTCTCTCTCTCTCTCTCTCCTATAGTACTGAGTCTGTCTCTTTCTCTCCTATAGTACTGAGTCTGTCTCTCTCTCTCCTATAGTACTGTACTGTCTCTCTCTCTCTCTCCTATAGTACTGAGTCTGTCTCTCTCTCTCCTATAGTACTGAGTCTCTCTCTCTCTCTCCTATAGTACTGAGTCTGTCTCTCTCTCTCCTATAGTACTGAGTCTGTCTCTCTCTCTCCTATAGTACTGAGTCTGTCTCTCTCTCTCCTATAGTACTGTACTGTCTCTCTCTCTCTCTCCTATAGTACTGAGTCTGTCTCTCTCTCTCCTATAGTACTGAGTCTGTCTCTCTCTCTCTCTCCTATAGTACTGAGTCTGTCTCTCTCTCTCCTATAGTACTGAGTCTGTCTCTCTCTCTCCTATAGTACTGAGTCTGTCTCTCTCTCTCTCTCTCTCTCCTATAGTACTGAGTCTCTCTCTCTCTCCTATAGTACTGAGTCTGTCTCTCTCTCTCTCTCCTATAGTACTGAGTCTGTCTCTCTCTCTCCTATAGTACTGAGTCTGTCTCTCTCTCTCTCCTATAGTACTGAGTCTGTCTCTCTCTCTCCTATAGTACTGTACTGTCTCTCTCTCTCTCCTATAGTACTGAGTCTGTCTCTCTCTCTCTCCTATAGTAGTGTACTGTCTCTCTCTCTCCTATAGTACTGAGTCTCTCTCTCTCTCTCCTATAGTACTGAGTCTCTCTCTCTCTCTCTCTCTCCTATAGTACTGAGTCTGTCTCTCTCTCTCTCTCCTATAGTACTGAGTCTGTCTCTCTCTCTCCTATAGTACTGAGTCTCTCTCTCTCTCCTATAGTACTGAGTCTCTCTCTCTCTCTCCTATAGTACTGAGTCTCTCTCTCTCTCTCCTATAGTACTGTACTGTCTCTCTCTCTCCTATAGTACTGAGTCTCTCTCTCTCTCTCCTATAGTACTGAGTCTGTCTCTCTCTCTCTCTCCTATAGTACTGAGTCTCTCTCTCTCTCTCCTATAGTATTGAGTCTGTCTCTCTCTCTCTCTCCTATAGTACTGAGTCTCTCTCTCTCTCTCCTATAGTACTGAGTCTGTCTCTCTCTCTCCTATAGTACTGAGTCTGTCTCTCTCTCTCTCCTATAGTACTGAGTCTGTCTCTCTCTCTCCTATAGTACTGAGTCTCTCTCTCTCTCTCCTATAGTACTGAGTCTGTCTCTCTCTCTCCTATAGTACTGAGTCTCTCTCTCTCTCTCCTATAGTACTGAGTCTCTCTCTCTCTCTCTCCTATAGTACTGAGTCTGTCTCTCTCTCTCCTATAGTACTGTACTGTCTCTCTCTCTCCTATAGTACTGAGTATGTCTCTCTCTCTCTCTCCTATAGTACTGTACTCTCTCTCTCTCTCCTATAGTACTGAGTCTGTCTCTCTCTCTCCTATAGTACTGAGTCTGTCTCTCTCTCTCCTATAGTACTGAGTCTGTCTCTCTCTCCTATAGTACTGAGTCTGTCTCTCTCTCTCTCTCTCTCTCTCTCTCTCTCTCTCTCTCTCTCTCTCCTATAGTACTGAGTCTGTCTCTCTCTCTCCTATAGTACTGTACTGTCTCTCTCTCTCCTATAGTACTGAGTCTGTCTCTCTCTCTCCTATAGTACTGAGTCTGTCTCTCTCTCTCCTATAGTACTGAGTCTGTCTCTCTCTCTCTCTCCTATAGTACTGAGTCTGTCTCTCTCTCTCCTATAGTACTGTACTGTCTCTCTCTCTCTCTCCTATAGTACTGAGTCTGTCTCTCTCTCTCTCTCCTATAGTACTGAGTCTGTCTCTCTCTCTCCTATAGTACTGAGTCTGTCTCTCTCTCTCCTATAGTACTGAGTCTGTCTCTCTCTCTCTCCTATAGTACTGAGTCTGTCTCTCTCTCTCTCCTATAGTACTGAGTCTGTCTCTCTCTCTCTCCTATAGTACTGAGTCTGTCTCTCTCTCTCCTATAGTACTGAGTCTGTCTCTCTCTCTCCTATAGTACTGTACTGTCTCTCTCTCTCTCTCCTATAGTACTGTACTGTCTCTC
>NC_140165.1:322210018-322292518 GCF_963971535.1 Notolepis coatsorum | reverse complement strand
GTACTGAGTCTGTCTCTCTCTCTCCTATAGTACTGTACTGTCTCTCTCTCTCTCCTATAGTACTGAGTCTCTCTCTCTCTCTCCTATAGTACTGAGTCTGTCTCTCTCTCTCCTATAGTACTGAGTCTCTCTCTCTCTCTCTCTCCTATAGTACTGAGTCTCTCTCTCTCTCCTATAGTACTGAGTCTGTCTCTCTCTCTCCTATAGTACTGAGTCTGTCTCTCTCTCTCCTATAGTACTGAGTCTGTCTCTCTCTCTCCTATAGTACTGAGTCTGTCTCTCTCTCTCTCTCCTATAGTACTGAGTCTCTCTCTCTCTCTCCTATAGTACTGAGTCTGTCTCTCTCTCTCTCTCCTATAGTACTGAGTCTGTCTCTCTCTCTCCTATAGTACTGAGTCTGTCTCTCTCTCTCCTATAGTACTGAGTCTCTCTCTCTCTCCTATAGTACTGAGTCTCTCTCTCTCTCTCCTATAGTACTGAGTCTCTCTCTCTCTCTCCTATAGTACTGAGTCTGTCTCTCTCTCTCCTATAGTACTGAGTCTGTCTCTCTCTCTCCTATAGTACTGAGTCTGTCTCTCTCTCTCTCCTATAGTACTGAGTCTCTCTCTCTCTCTCCTATAGTACTGAGTCTCTCTCTCTCTCTCCTATAGTACTGAGTCTGTCTCTCTCTCTCTCCTATAGTACTGAGTATCTCTCTCTCTCTCCTATAGTACTGAGTCTGTCTCTCTCTCTCCTATAGTACTGAGTCTGTCTCTCTCTCTCTCTCTCCTATAGTACTGAGTCTGTCTCTCTCTCTCCTATAGTACTGTACTGTCTCTCTCTCTCCTATAGTACTGAGTCTCTCTCTCTCTCTCCTATAGTACTGAGTCTGTCTCTCTCTCTCCTATAGTACTGAGTCTCTCTCTCTCTCTCCTATAGTACTGAGTCTGTCTCTCTCTCTCCTATAGTACTGAGTCTGTCTCTCTCTCTCTCTCCTATAGTACTGAGTCTGTCTCTCTCTCTCCTATAGTACTGAGTCTGTCTCTCTCTCTCCTATAGTACTGAGTCTGTCTCTCTCTCTCTCTCTCCTATAGTACTGAGTCTCTCTCTCTCTCTCTCCTATAGTACTGTACTGTCTCTCTCTCTCCTATAGTACTGAGTCTGTCTCTCTCTCTCTCTCCTATAGTACTGTACTGTCTCTCTCTCTCCTATAGTACTGAGTCTGTCTCTCTCTCTCTCTCTCTCTCTCTCTCTCTCTCTCTCTCTCTCCTATAGTACTGAGTCTGTCTCTCTCTCTCTCTCCTATAGTACTGAGTCTGTCTCTCTCTCTCCTATAGTACTGAGTCTCTCTCTCTCTCTCTCCTATAGTACTGAGTCTCTCTCTCTCTCTCCTATAGTACTGAGTCTGTCTCTCTCTCTCCTATAGTACTGAGTCTCTCTCTCTCTCTCTCTCTCCTATAGTACTGTACTGTCTCTCTCTCTCTCTCCTATAGTACTGAGTCTCTCTCTCTCTCCTATAGTACTGTACTGTCTCTCTCTCTCCTATAGTACTGTACTGTCTCTCTCTCTCTCTCTCCTATAGTACTGTACTGTCTCTCTCTCTCTCTCTCCTATAGTACTGAGTCTGTCTCTCTCTCTCCTATAGTACTGAGTCTCTCTCTCTCTCCTATAGTACTGAGTCTGTCTCTCTCTCTCTCTCCTATAGTACTGTACTGTCTCTCTCTCTCTCCTATAGTACTGAGTCTGTCTCTCTCTCTCCTATAGTACTGAGTCTCTCTCTCTCTCCTATAGTACTGAGTCTGTCTCTCTCTCTCCTATAGTACTGAGTCTCTCTCTCTCTCCTATGATGATGATGACGACACAATGTTCTCATCTTCAGACCTCGGTCACTGTGGCCTGATATCTGAAGATTGAATTACTTGTGAACACTTTTGGCTTTTTTTTTTTTTTTTACAGTTGGTTTACAGCGGTTAACGGCGCTTACTGTCTAAATACAGTTAACCCTTTCACTACCCCACACGACAGACGGTTAACCCTTTCACTACCCCACACGACAGACGGTTAACCCTTTCACTACCACACGACAGACGGATTAACCCTTTCACTACCACACGACAGACGGATTAACCCTTTCACTACCACACCACAGACGGATTAACCCTTTCACTACCACACGACAGACGGTTAACCCTTTCACTACCCCACACGACAGACGGTTAACCCTTTCACTACCACACGACAGACGGTTAACCCTTTCACTACCACACGACAGACGGGTTAACCCTTTCACTACCACACGACAGACGGGTTAACCCTTTCACTACCACACGACAGACAGGTTAACCCTTTCACTACCACACGACAGACAGGTTAACCCTTTCACTACCACACGACAGACGGATTAACCCTTTCACTACCACATGACAGACGGGTTAACCCTTTCACTACCACACGACAGACGGTTAACCCTTTCACTACCACACGACAGACAGGTTAACCCTTTCACTACCACACGACAGACGGATTAACCGTCGTCGTGTGGCAGTGAAAGGGTTAACCTTCTGTATTGTCGCAGTGAAAGGGTTAACCATTTGGTAATGTGGCAGTGATGGTCTTAAAACAGCAACTTGTGGACAAAATAAAAAGCTATAGAATACCTGAAATCCCAACATGAATCACTGTTATTACTAACATGGTTTTAATACCAGTACATATTATATTGTATTCCATTTTAAACTGGTTTCTGTCACATGATAAGTCTACTGTCCACCATGCTGGGGTGTCTGTCTGTAGAGTCTACTGTCCACCATGCTGGGGTGTCTGTCTGTCTGCAGAGTCTACTGTCCACCATGCTGGGGTGTCTGTCTGTAGAGTCTACTGTCCACCATGCTGGGGTGTCTGTCTGTCTGTAGAGTCTACTGTCCACCATGCTGGGGTGTCGTCTGTAGAGTCTACTGTCCACCATGCTGGGGTGTCTGTCTGTAGAGTCTACTGTCCACCATGCTGGGGTGTCTGTCTGTAGAGTCTACTGTCCACCATGCTGGGGTGTCGTCTGTAGAGTCTACTGTACACCAAGCACCATGCACGTTTTCGTTTTAGTTCGTTCGTTTTTTTGCGTTTTTGTTTTAGTTAGTTCATTTTTTTGCGTTATTTTTTTTAGTTTGTTATTTTTTTTTCTTTTTTTCTTTTTCGTTTTAGTTTGTATATTTTTTTGCGTTCGTTTTTTTGCGTTTTTGTTTTTTGCGTTTTCGTTTTAGTTGTTCTTTTTTTGCTTTTTTTTGTTTGCGTTTTCGTTATAGTTCATTCGTTTTTTTGCGTTCTTTTTTTAGTTTGTTCGTTTTTTTGCGTTAGTTTTTTTGCGTTTTCATTTTAGTTAGTTCATTTTTTTGCGTTCTTTTTTTTCATTCGTTTTTTTGTGTTCTCTTCTTCTGCTCACTCTCCTCTCTCAGATCACTCTCTCTGCTTCCAGATACCTTCTCTATGTTTTTTTGCGTTTTTTTTTCTTTTCGTTTTAGTTCGTAATTTTTTTTGCGTTCTTTTTTTGCGTTCTTTTTTTTTGTTCGTTTTTTTGCCTTTTCGTTTTAGTTCGTTCTTTTTTTTGCGTTTTTATTTTGCATTTTCGTTTTAGTTCGTTCGTTTTTTTGCGTTTTTGTTTTTTTGTTTTATTGTTTTTCGTTTTAGTTCGTACATTTTTTTGCGTTCTTTTTTTGCATTTGTTTTTTTTCAGCACATGTAGGAAGCACACGGTCTCTTACCGTCAGACATCCTCTCCTGCACACTGAGCCGTCAGCAGCTAGAGGCCAGGCTCCCACAGGTGTCTCCAGCTGCCTGTGGCCTCGTCCTGCACACTGAGCTGTCAGCAGCTAGAGGCCAGGCTCCCACAGGTGTCTCCAGCTGCCTGGGGCCTCGTCCTGCACACTGAGCCGTCAGCAGCTAGAGGCCAGGCTCCCACAGGTGTCTCCAGCTGCCTGGGGCCTCGTCCTGCACACTGAGCCGTCAGCAGCTAGAGGCCAGGCTCCCACAGGTGTCTCCAGCTGCCTGTGGCCTCGTCCTGCACACTGAGCCGTCAGCAGCTAGAGGCCAGGCTCCCACAGGTGTCTCCAGCTGCCTGGGGCCTCGTCCTGCACACTGAGCCGTCAGCAGCTAGAGGCCAGGCTCCCACAGGTGTCTCCAGCTGCCTGGGGCCTCGTCCTGCACACTGAGCCGTCAGCAGCTAGAGGCCAGGCTCCCACAGGTGTCTCCCATTTAAATGAATGCTGGGTAAGCATCAACGTACGAAGATGGACAAAGACGCTGAGTTTTCCTGCGGGAGTTCTCCGAGGAAGACACAGACCCACCCATCAGAGCGCCAAACCAGCTTCAAGCCATCCCTCTGGGAGGGCGGAGACTATCACGTGCTTCCTCCGACACATGTGTAGCCAGCCCACCGCTTCTTTTCACCTGGCAGCGCGGACTCCCACTGGGGGAGCGTAACGTGTGGAAGGGTCACACTACCTCCCTCCAGATCCTTCCCTCGTTGTGCAGGCGCCCCGACCGAACTGTAGGAGTCGCTGTTTACAACGACCAGGACCCACCCTCACCGGCTTCCCCACCCTCTAACACTGCCAATTGTGTCAGTGTGGACGCTCGGCCAACCCGGAAGCACCACAGCTGGATTCGATCCCATTGTGGTGGTAGACAGACGCTTAGTCCGCTGCGCTACCCGGCCGCCCTATAAATGTATGTTATGGCAATTCATGATGTATTTTTGTAAGTTTGGGTCCCGGGGAAACCAAATTTCTCTTTTGGGTCTCGAGCTGAAAAAGTTTGGGAACCCCTGGTCTAGGGGTATGATTCTAGCTAATAGCAGGAGATCATCATTAATGATGAATGTCTTAAGACCCCACTGTGATGAATATCTTAGACTCCACTGATTAATGATGAATGTCTTAAGACTCCACTGATGAATGTCTTAGACTCCACTGGGTTGATGAATGTCTTAAGACTCCATGGGTTACAGTGGAGTCTAAGACATTCATCATTAAGTCTAAGACATTTATCATTAATGTGGAGTCTAAGACATTCATCAACCCAGTGGAGTCTTAAGACATTTGTTCCTATTTTAGGTTTGCCTGGTTTAATTGTGGGAGGTTCCCGGTTCGAGCAGGTTGGCACCTTGCATGGTTGCCTCCGCCGTCGGTGTGTGAATGTGTGAGTGAACGTGTGAAGTCTCATGGCCGGTACAGAGAGACTCAGAAGGAGCTTCTATCCCCAGGCCATCAGGATGCTCAACGACAATAACACTATTTAACAGCACACACATCCACACGCACACACTCACTTTAAATAAACACTCACCATAACAACACCCACTTTACCCACTTTAACACACTTTATATTTATTAGCAAAGAGATTTGCACTACAACTCATACCTCATTGCACCTTACCCTAAGTTGTACCTGATTCCATTGCTGCATTGTACCTCACTGTTACTCCTTTTTTACTCTGTATTGCATAATGTGTATTGATTGACTGAACACTTTTTGTTCATGTACTCTTGACTTTTTCTATTTTATACTTTTTATCTATTTTATCTAGCACACTCTCAGGAGCTCATACAGAAAAAAGCATTTCATGGAAAAGTATTCTGTATTTTACTGTGACTACTATTAAAGAAACTTAAACTTGAAACTTCACCAATGTATTGAACATAGATTCATTCATTCAAAGGTTCGTTTCAGTTCCCTCTGCTGGCGAAATAGGAAGCTGCTAAACAAACCTGTTTTGTGTGGATGTAAAGCAATGTTTTGAATTCTGTTTGTTTTGTAATATGTATATATATATATATATTGTTACATGCTCCTACTTAATTGATTAAAAAAATAACAAGTGTTCCCAAAGGCAAATCAGTCCCTCACCCCAGAGTATAAAGAGGCTGGCATGCAACACACATTATAGTTTTGTTTAGCAGCCTTTTGTTTTCTTTAGTTTCTACTAGGTTTTTACTTTGAATTATTTCCTTCTGGGGATGGAGATTAATTGTGTGATTGATAGTGTAAATATATGTAGTTAATGAGTGTGTAATAATGTTTGTACAATAAATACAACCTACCTTGATGTGAGTCCCGCTGGTTCTCCTTCTCATGCTCGGCTCTGAAGTGCCTCAGCATTGAGGACGTATTATTATTATTATTATTATTATTATTATTATTATTATTATTATTATTATTATTATTATTATTATTATTATTATTATTATTATTATTATTATTATTATTATTATTATTATTATTATTATTATTATTATAATAAATATTATTATTATTATTATTATTATTATTATTATTATTATTATTATTATTATTATTATTATTATTATTATTATTATTATTATTATTATTATTATTATAATAAATATTATTATTATTATTATTATTATTATTATTATTATTATTATTATTATTATTATTATTATTATTATTATTATTATTATAGGCCAATTGCTGATGACACGACGTGACCTGTCTGAATCAAATTGCATCCAAACTAATTATTTGATGGTCTATACAAAGCATAATAAATAGGCTAGACTACACAACAGATATCTAATCATATAGAAAACGAATGGTATACTCTTATTTGTACACTCTCAGAATGACATTATTAAGGAGTACACAATACACACACCTTATTAGGACTGATCAGCTCGTCCTTTAGCCTCGTCAGGAGACTATTGTCTCATCGGTCTCTTGTTTGCAACAACATCCAAACATGTATCTCTCATAATTAAATCACATTCTTCGCCAGATTGAAATAATCCTCCAACGCGCGCGAAATATCAGATGGGTCCTTTACGTTGCTCCACCGTCACCGTGAGGCTGTGTGTCTGTGTGTAGAGACATGACGTCACCGTGAGGCTGTGTGTCTGTGTGTAGAGACATGACGTCACCGTGAGGCTGTGTGTCTGTGTGTAGAGACATGACGTCACCGTGAGGCTGTGTGTCTGTGTGTAGAGACATGACGTCACCGTGAGGCTGTGTGTCTGTGTGTAGAGACATGACGTCACCGTGAGGCTGTGTGTCTGTGTGTAGAGACATGACGTCACCGTGAGGCTGTGTGTCTGTGTGTAGAGACATGACGTCACCGTGAGGCTGTGTGTCTGTGTGTAGAGACATGACGTCACCGTGAGGCTGTGTGTCTGTGTGTAGAGACATGACGTCACCGTGAGGCTGTGTGTCTGTGTGTCACTCACTTCCCATCAGCCGTCTCACTCAGACCGGTAGAGAGAGAGAGAGAGAGAGAGAGAGAGAGAGAGAGAGAGAGAGAGAGAGAGAGAGAGAGAGAGAGAGAGAGGGGGGGGGGGGGGGGGGGGGGGGGGGAGGGGGAGGGGGAGAGAGAGAGGGAGGGGGGAGAGACACCATGATGTTCCATCCGTCTTACATGCAGCATCTTAAGAGCACCACTAGGTGTCGCTGTAACACAGGCTATAAACATGATGCCTCTTATGTAACAATCACTTCTGTTCTCGGTATATACTGTATTACATGAAATGTGGTGCTTGGAGGTGTAAGAAACCAAATAAATAATGGAAACATTAAGTTTTGTCTTTACTGTCTGCATCCTATATTATTTAAAACCACCCCAAAGACATTCTTAACGTTCTATGCTGAGTTAAATTCCGCCCCCCCTGGGAAGAAACCTCCCCTTCTCCCACTGCCTTTTCAGAGGAAACGAAACTGTTGTTGCTCTCTTTGTCAGCAGACAGCCTTCAGAGAGAGACGTGGGTACAATGGCCGAACAGCAGGAGGAGGTTGTGTTGGACGAGGACGAGGTATTGTATTCTGTTGGATGTCCCTTTTCTTGCCACAGCAGCTCACAAATCTTGCTGCTGTGTTCGCACATTGTTGTATTTCTCCAGTAGGTATGGGAGTTTTGAGTTATATGCCATGTCTTCAAACTCTCTTTGGGTGTTTGCAATTTGTGGGAAGTATATGTCTCTGATGTCTTGGTATAGTGGGCAGGTTGTTAAGAAGTGGAGCTCGGTTTCCACCTCTTCTTGTGTGCAGTGGGTGCACAGTCTGTCTTCGCTTGGGAGCCAGGTCTGCCTATGGTGATTTGGTGAAGAACTGGGAAGTTTTCCGTGCGGAGTTTGAGGATGTTTTGCCCTCTCTGTCTCCGTCTCTCTCTCTCTCTTTCTCTTTCTCTCTCTTTCTCTTTCTCTCTCTCTCTCTCTCTCTTTCTCTCTGTCTCTCTCTTTCTCTCTCTCTCTCTCTCTCAGTTCATGTATTTCTCACTTGAGACATAATGTTGATGCGTTCGTGAATGCTTGGGGATTGGGGAATGCAATGTGTACTGTGGGGGAGGAGGGGCTGAACATATGCATTTGAAGGTCAAGTGGGTTTTATGTGCTGAAGGAAGTTTTTGGTTGTGTGTGCGTGGGTGTGTGTGTGTGTGTGTGTGTGCGGGTGAGTGTGTGTGTGGGTGTGTGTGTGTGTGTGCGGGTGAGTGTGTGGGTGTGTTGTTTTTATGAAGATGCCGTGAGATTTTTGTGTCTCTACTGACTGTTTTTAGTTGACATGTTTTAATAAAGAACATCAAAAGTCTCTCTCTCTCTGTCTCTCTGTCTCTCTGTCTGTCTCTCTCTCTCTCTCTCTCTCTCTCTCTCTCTCTCTCTCTCTCTCTGTCTCTCTCTGTCTCTGTCTCTGTCTCTGTCTCTCTCTTGATAGATTGATGTCTAATATCTTATATATCTGAGCTCCCATTATCTCTCCATGATGTGCATGCCTTGTTGGGGCCAGGCTGTTTGTCTCCCTACATCCGGCCTCACACACACGAAGACACACATACCAAGGAGGGGCGGTCATGGACATCTGGAAGTCGTTATCCCCAGTCCCCCTCTCTCTCTCACACACACACACACACACACACACACACACACACACACACACACACACACACACACACACACACACACACACACACTCACACTCACACTCACACTCACACTCACACACACACACACACAGATTAGTGACCGCCCAGCCAGGCCCATTACCCCTAGCCGCCTCCTCTACACACACAGGCACACACACTCAAGCACACACACACACACACAGACAAGCACACACACACATACATACACACACACACCCCTCCCTTTTCTCTTTGTCCAAGAGGGTATATATGTCATATGATGTGGATGTTTCTTTCTTCTGATGCTGGCGAGGAGCGGAGCCCATAGACCACTACACTTCCGCGTTACATTGAAATCGGGGAGGAGATTGCGGGGGGTGCATATGAATGAATGTGGACGAGAGCCGTGATGTAAGTGGTTGCCGATACGGCTGTGGGGGTGCTAGAGACATGATCGAATAGACGTTTATGCGCCTCGCTCTCCTGAACACGGCGTGACCCATAACTAATCGATCAGAACTAAATCGGCAGAGAAAAAGCCCATTTTAAAGCACCTATTCCGCATGGACATGCGCAGAGTGCCCATGGAGTCTGGACGACGCGAGATGACGCTCGAATGAATGTGGACTGTTCTATCAGAGGGGGGAGCTTCGGTGGCCAGTGTCCTTTCAGCCGAACAGGATAATGAAAAAATGATCCCACTAAATGGCCAGACGCGTCTTATGGCGACATCTACAATTACCTCATTGAGTCTCCAGGTAGACTAATGTTTATATTTAAGTGCAGCGGTCTGTAGCCACTTACATGACCATCGAAGCTCCCCCCTCTGATGGAACAGTCCACATTCATTCGAGCGTCATCTCGCGTCGTCCAGACTCCATGGGAATAGGTGCTTTAAAACGGGCTTTTTCTCTGCCGATTTAGTTCTGATCGATTAGTTATGGGTCACGCCGTGTTCAGGAGAGCGAGGCGCATAAACGTCTATTCGATCATGTCTCTAGCACCCCCACAGCCGTATCGGCAACCACTTACATCACGGCTCTCGTCCACATTCATTCATTTGACCCCCCCGCAATCTCCTCCCTGATTTCAGAATCCCGGAAGTGTTACGGTGGTCTATGGGCTGCAGGAGAGTTGTCTTCTTCTCTGATGAATAAAAGCTCCGTTTGAGAAATACTCTGTCTCCGCTTCGTCTTTCGGCCGACTGGTCCACTGGCAAATCAATTAAGAATTCACGAGGGATAGGCTAATCCCTAACACTCTCTCTCTCTCTGTCTCCCCATCTCTCTCTCTCTCTCTCTCTCTCTCTCTCTCTCTCTCTCTCTCTCTCTCTCCCCCCCCCCTCTCCTGTGCCTCTCTATCTCTGCTGTGTCCCTCAGTGATTGGCTCTGGCGGCAGAGCAGAGGCGCCAGAGTGTAATGGAGTGTAACTGTCAGAGTGTAATGGAGACTCATACTAACAGGGTCCCTCCCTCTTATTGCACCATAGTGTTCAGTCCAGTGACTGAACTCAGCTCACCCTGTAGCTGCTGTCTAACAGCTTATGCTAATAGTAGACTCAATAACAACAAATATCTCTGATTGTCAGTTTTGCGTATCGGGACTGACCCCCCCCCCCCCCCCCCCCTCCGTGTGTTTAGTCTTTACTAAAAGGTTTGTTTTAAAATGTTTTAAAAGTTCAAAAAATGTGTTTTTTTTCCTGAGCCTTTTGTCCTATGAACATTTTAAACATAAGGGCATTTTTTATGTGCGATAATACCAATGCTATCCAGTAACCATACTAATCCTCATACAGTGTTCCTACACATTTCAGAACTTTTTTCCTGGCCTACATTTCTTTGATTGAATCTGAAGTTTTTGGTCAGTGTGCAATATGAAGTAATTTATGCTAATAGTAGCCTCATTAACAACAAATAGCTCTGATTGTCAGTAGGCCATTCATTTTGCGTATTGGCACTGACCCCCCCCCCCCCCCCCATGTACATGAAGAGAGACAGAAACACATGTAATTTCTCATTGCAGATGACGTATTATGTTTTCCTTGTTTTGTGGTTTGTACATTGGAGGTGGTGGGGTGGGGGGGATCGGTAGGCGGGGTAGGGGGTAACTGTACATTGGATTATCGACAACCTTACTTGGTCCCAACTAAGAAGGGGGTCTCGTGTATTACTGGGTTAGGACATTTACTGTACATTGGAGAGGGTTGGGTTAGGACATTTACAGGGGCCAGTTTCGAATTGCAGTCTCCCGTAGAGCTCCCTCTGGTGTTGTGGTCGTGGTATTCACTGACCTTAGGGAAGTATTTTGACATGTACATGGGTACCCTAGTCGTGTAGTGTATCTTGTAGACCAGGCCCATTGCAAGTTGCTGTACTCTGTCGTCTACTCTAAGCCATCCTAGGTTGTCAAAGTGGGCAGGGGTGAGGTGGGTTCTAGGGGTAAGGTCAAGCAGTAGTCTGACCAGTTTGTTTTGTGATGTTTGTAATTAAGTTTTTAGCGCCTTTGAGGTGCTTTGGTACCATGAGGTGCAAGCATAGTCGTAGTACCCTTGAATAAGTGCTCTTGCCAGGTGCCATGGTCATCAGTGACTGAGCCGTCCTCCTTCTGTCCTCCTAGGTGGTGGAGCAGCTGAAGAGGACAGGGGGCCAGCAGGCTTCTGCCTCTGCTGCTCTGACCTACGCCGGACCAGGAGACGTGGCCTGTGATTTCTGCACTGGAACCAGACGCCACAAGGCCCTCATGTCTTGCCTGGTGTGTCTGGCTTCTTTCTGCGAGACCCACCTCCAACCTCACCACAGTATCCCCGTGTTGAAGAAGCACAAGCTGGTCAAAGCCACGGCCCGACTGCAGGACAAGATGTGTTCTAGTCACAACAAGCTGCTGGAGGTCTACTGTCGTACGGACCAGCAGTGTATCTGTTATCTGTGCACCATGGATGAACATAAAGGCCACGACACGGTGTCGGCTGCAGCAGAGAGGACTGAGGAACAGGTAGGACCAGAACATCTACTTCATGACGAAGATCACATTTAAAGAATGAGGAAGGTCCACAATGTAATCAAATGTGCAGATGAGGGTCTGTATGGCACATCAGTTATAGTATATGTTGCAATAAAGAATTATGTGTGTGTGTGTGTGTGTGTGTGTGTGTGTGTGTGTGTGTGTGTGTGTGTGTGTGTGTGTGTGTGTGTGTGTGTGTGTGTGTGTGTGTGTGTGTGTGTGTGTGTGTGTGTGTGTGTGTGTGTGTGTGTGTGTGTGTGTGTGTGTGTGTGTGTGTGTGTGTGGGTGTGTGGGTGGGTGGGTGGGTGGGTTTGAATTTCCAGCATTCTCCATTGACTTTTATTTAGTCCCTCTGTGGAAAGTTAATGGTTCACCTTTTTACCACCAGAGAGACGACGCCTTTTGCTCTGCATTCACAGGAGTCGGCACAAACAAAGTGCAATGGCCAAGCCTCACCCAGTGCGATCTCATCAACAGCCCAATTGTTTTACTCTGCAACAGCTTGGGGCAATGATTATCATTTTGAAAATTACAATATATAAATTAGACATTTTGGGAGTGAGGAGTTCATTTTGTGATAGGCTGGAAGCACATCTATCGTTTTCCAGTAACCAGCTAGTGTTACTCAGTTGTGTTTTGAGAAATCATGACATGACTTGCAGACTTCTGGTTGGGCAGTCAGAGTAAACGCTAGCGTTTTCTATTGGAAGCAACTTGTGTAGCTAAAGGCACATCAATCCCAATGAGAACCACAAACTGCAAGAAAGCACTTGTGACTCACACACCTCCTGAATAGGCCACAAGAGACAATATAAAACATATGTACACATGCCATACCTCCTTCACTTATTGGGGGGACATATTTATTCCCAACTATATAGCATGTTGAGTTGCGGCCATAATGTGCTCCAACAAGCACCCATTCTATTTGTTACTGTTTTGTTTAAACAAGATGCAATTGCCTTTCATGGCCACAGGGTGCCAATCTTACACTATAGATCAAGCTGTCTCTAGTGTAGCTTTAAATGAAGTCCCTAACTAAAACTATTCTTCCTACATTGATTTGTTCCAGAAACAGCTGGGGGAGAGTCCAGGAGAGAGAGAAGGAGCTGAAAGCACTCAGACTGGCTGTGGAGACACTGAAGGTGAGGTCATATGAAACTGGACTTTGAAGAAGAAGTCTTTATTTGTAGCACATTGCTACATCGTCATGCAGCGAACACACACATGCGAGATGGGTGACACATAGGACACGCATGCATTTTTTGGCATTCAGTCGTCTGGTAATCTGAAGGTTCCCGGTTCGATCCCAGCTCTTCCTGGAAGCATGCCGAAGTGTCCTTGAGCAAGACACACTGTGCCCAGAGATGGTGTAGTGGTTAGGACCCTACCTCTGGAACCACATGTACCCCTGTTAGCCTGGGATCCAATCCTGCCAGAGCCTTCTTTCCTGTATCTGCCCTATTCTTCATCCCTCTCCACCAGGGCTGTACAGTGCGAGATATATGTCGCACGTGCTACACTGACGTCAGTCTGTGCGATGAATGGATTTACCTCAGTAGCACTGGTGCGATGGCCCACGTGTGTGGCGCATAAAAAAAATAATAGTGACGGTATTAATAATAATAATTATAATAGATCAAATTTATATAGCGCCTTTCATAGAACCCAAGGTCGCTTCACAATCAGGACAAAAAATAGGGCAAGGAAAATAGGGGGGGGGGGGGGGAAGGGGGGATGAGGGAAGGTAAGGGATAATGGACCTATTAAAGGAGCTCCCGTCTTATACGGAGCTACTGAGAAATCTTGATCCCCAGTTAGACTGGCTGACGCGCCGTTATATTCCTGGTCTCATACCAAACAGTCCTTGTCCCAATGCAATGACACAATGCAGGCAGCTTTCTTGGAAAATGATATTTATTTGCTTCACCGTGCAAACAGAATATCCTTGTTTTTTGTTCCTTAAACTGATTAAATGATAATGAATATGATACCTAATTGGATACAAACATTTCGACCTGAGACCTGCGTCGTACGTGCGGTCAAAAACCATTGCCTTTTCCGGGTCAAAACTCCTCCCCCTACAGGTGTACCTGACGCTTATATAAAAGAAGCGCCACCCCCTGGTCACATAAATCCATTACACATTAAGTCCATTTTGGCCGTTACACACCGGCCCCTAATTGTTAAGGCAGGCAGACATAACAATTCAAAAAATAAATAAACAAAACAAAATAAGAGCCAAAACATGTCATGGATTAAGTGCATTTACATTTCATGAACCAAACACAGTTTGGTCACCGGCCTTATAATGGTGCTACTTTTAGTCTGCAATTTCACAGACCGCACCAGACCTTGTTTGTCTGGAAAGACCTCCAGAACCCTGCCAAGTGGCCAGGACCCACGAGGAGCTGAAGAGTCCATGATGACCACAATATCACCAGCTGTCAAACTCCTTTTCCTCTGGTTCCACTTTTGCCTCTCTTGAAGCAAGGGCAAGTACTCACGTACCCATCTTTTCCAGAAAAGATCTGAAAGATACTGGACTTGCCGCCATCGTCTTCTTACATACTGGTCATGTGGATCGAACACTCCAGGTGGCAAAGCTGGTTTACCCTTCAAGAGAAGAAGATGGTTCGGTGTAAGTGGCTCCAGGTCGTTGGGATCATCCGAGAGCTTGGTTATTGGACGGTCATTCAAAATGGCCTCCACTTCACAAAACACTGTATGAAGCCCATCATCATCCAACCTCTGCTGACGTAGGACAAAACTGAGAACCCTTCTCACCAGGCGGATCATCCGTTCCCAGACGCCACCGTGATGTGAACCTGCCGGTGGATTAAAGCTCCAACGGATTCCAACTTGTGCCAGAACTCCATGAATCTTGTCTTGATTCAAAACGGCCAGAGCCTCCTTCAGTTCTCGTTCTGACCCAACGAAATTGGTACCATTATCGGACCGTAAGTGCGCCACTTGTCCTCTCCTGCTGATAAAACGCCTCAGAGCATTGATGCATGCGTCTGTGTCCAATGACACCGCAACCTCCAGATGGATGGCCCTGCTTGCCATACAGGTAAATATGACTCCGTACCTCTTACAGGTTGATCTTCCTTTCTTCACTTCGACTGGTCCAAAGTAATCTACCCCTGTGTTGGTAAAAGGTGGTAAGTCAGGAAGGATTCTATCTGCTGGAAGATCTGCCATCTTTTGCTCCACTGCTCTGCCATTGTAGCGTTTGCAAAAGCTGCATTCAGCGATGATCTTCCTAACAGCTGCATGGGCGTTGGTGATCCAAAATCTCTTCCTTACTTTGGACAGTGTGTGAGTCCTTCCACCATGTCCCAGATTCTGGTGTACGTGCTTGAGAATGAGCATTGAAACATGCTGGTCCTTGGAGAGAATGAGCGTTGATCCTCTGCTCAGTCTTCCTCCAACTCTCAAGAGTCCATCTTCAAACACTGGATCCAGCTTATATATGGGACTCTGTCGACTCACTGCTGCCTTCCCAGATGTTAAAGCAGCAATCTCTTCACCGAATCTCAGTCGCTGACAGTAGCCAACGATGGCAACCTCTGCTCTCTGCAGATCCTCCAGCGTCAAAGTGCCGCTCATAGATGTTGCTGTGAGCTTTTGACTTGCAGCCTGCTTTCTCAGACGGCTCTGTTCCAACAACATGACCCTCAACCTGAGGAACCAGGCAACTGCAGTCTTCAGCCTCTTCCAGTCTGAGAAGTAGGAAATTAGCTGGTAAGTAGGACTGGCTATGTCACCCACACTGATGGCGTTTACTGTTGCCTCCTTTTTGACCTCCTGGTCATTTGAATCCACTGAGACGCCCAACACAGTTTTGGGCCACTCCACTGCTGGCTTCCAAAGAAATGCAGGACCTTCAAGCCACCTGCTGCCATTCAGGAAGTCCAAGACCCTCATTCCTCTTGACGCATCGTCAGCTGGATTGTCTTTGGAACAGACATGTCTCCACTGTGAGGGTTCAGACCTTTCTCTGATGGTCGAGACCCTATTGGCTACAAATGTGTGGAAACGCCTGTCCTCATTGTTAATATACTTCAACACTGAAGTGCTGTCAGTCCAAAATACCGACTCCTCCAACTGGAACTTCAGCTCTGCCTTCAACAGTGAGTCCACTCTGACAGCAAGGACAGCAGCCGTCAACTCCAGCCGAGGAATAGTCACAGCTTTCAGTGGTGTTACTCTGGCTTTGCCAAGTAGAAAGGTAACCTGGATGTGGTTTTCCTGACTCAACATCCGGACATACGATACCGTTCCATATCCACCTTCACTGGCATCGGCAAAGTGGTGTAGTTGGGCATGTCTGACCTTCCCAAAAGCCACTGGCTTAATGCACCTATTCGTCTGGAATGCAGCCAGCTGCTCCAATTCCTCCAACCACCTTTTCCATTGGTGTATGATGTCCCGTGGCAAGTCATCATCCCACCCACATCCTCTTCTGCAGAGTTCCTGCTGCATTATTTTTGCACGCAAAGTGACTGGTGCCAGGAAACCTAGAGGATCGTATACTGAGCTGGCAATGGACAGCATACCACGTCTGGTGAGAGACTGTTGTTTCAACTCGATCTTGAACCTGAAAGAGTCCGTCTCCACACACCATAGTAGGCCAAGAGCCCTTTCCATTGGAAGTTTGTCTCTGTCCAGATCCAACTCCTTTAGATCCTTGGCCCTTTGCTCTGCTACGATGGACTGTAAAACACCACGACTGTTGCTGATCCACTTCTCCAAGATGAAGCCCCCCTTGCGACACAGAACAATAAGATCCGTTATCATCTGGATAGCTTCTTCTTCAGTCGCTGAGCTCTTCAAACAGTCATCCACATAGAAATTCTGCTTGACAGATTGGGTGACTTCAGCTGAGAACTCAGCCTGATTATCATCAGCAGTTTTCCTCAGGGCGTAGCTTGCGCAACTAGGGGATGATGCAGCGCCAAACAGGTGCACAGTCATCCTGTACTCCTCAAGATCCCTAGTGACATCTCCCTCTGGCCACCAGAGGAAGCGCAGAAAATCCCTGTCCTCCTCAGCGACCTTCACCTGGTGGAACATGGCTTGAATGTCACCCATGAATGCCACTGGTTCCTCTCTGAAGCGAGTTAGCACTCCAAGCAGTAAACTGGTAAGGTTAGGACCCTGCAGAAGTTCACTGTTCAGGGATGCTCCTTGGAATGTGGCTCCACAGTCAAACACCACACGGAGGTTTCCTTTCCTCGGATGGTAGACACCATGGTGTGGGATGTACCACACTTTTCCTTTCTCACCATGCAGTTGTTGCTGCGGTACTTTCTCTGCATAGTTCTTCCCAATAAGCTTGTTCATGTATGCTGCATACTCCTGGTGCAAGCTTTTGTTATTTAGGAACCGTTTCCTCAAACCCTGGATCCTTTGCCTAGCGACTCCCACATTGTTGGGCAGACAGACCTCCTTGATCCTAAAAGGCAATTTCAAACAGTACCTCCCTTCCTGAAGCACTGCTGAACTTTCCACAATTTCCAGAAACCTTAAGTCTTCCCTGGACATTTCCTTCTCCTTCACAGCTACTTCATTGAAGTCGTGATTATACTGATTGGCCAGCATTTCTTCCAGTCTGCACACTGAGATCCTGTTGACCATAGCAGAGGGAAACTCTGTCCCCACAACACCACTGTTTCCATTCAGTGGACCATTAACGACCCATCCCAGCACCGTCCTTATAGCATACGGGCCATTCCCGTGACTGTTGACGACCTCCCAAGGTTCCAATATCTTGGGAGCGTTGGTTCCAATCAACAGGTCGACATTTGCTCTTAGGCGTGGGATGTGTACGTTGGACAAATATGGCCATTCCGACAGTTCTTCGGGTGTCACCATGTTCTCAGCCGTGACTGGCATTTTCTTCTGTGTGAGAACTTCCGGAAGAACATAAAAGTCATCGCTGTCCAAACCAGCTATCTCCAACCCAGTCAAGGAGTAAGCTGGAACAACTGTCTCCTGCCCCATGGTGCTCAACAGGAAGTTGGTTCTTCTGCCTGTGATATTCAGCCTCTGCATTAGGCGTTCAGAGCAGAATGTGGCTGAGCTACCAGGGTCTAGGAAGGCGTAGGTTTGTATGATGGCATTTCCTTTTGCTGCTTTCACACGTACAGGGAGAATGGATAACACACACCGGTCCTTACCGGCCCCTGTATGTCCACATGTTTGCAGTGACGTTGGTTGCTTTAACTGTTCTGGAGAAGATGGTTGCCTTTTAATGTGAAGCAGGGTGGGGTGAGTTTGACCACAGACTTTGCATACCAAGCGCCTTTCGCAATCTCTGCTCATGTGACCAACACATAAGCATGCAAAGCAAACTCCCTTTTCCCTCAGAAAGTGTATTTTCTCCTTGTGCCGCTTTTCCTGAAGTTGTTTGCACTCCTCCAATGAGTGACTGCGAGCACACAAAAGGCATCCAGCTCTCCTAGCATTCATTGTACTTGATGTTGGTGATGTTAGCTCCTTGGCTCTCTCCGATATGTCCATTGTTGTTACTGTGGTGGCGACAATATTTCCTTTTACTCTGTTGGGTGGATATGATTTAAACCTGGTGAGAGATTTTGTGCCAACCACACCAGAATTTGGATCCTGTATGTCACCAAACAGAGGGTCAGAAAGAATACTGACGCGTCGCTCCACAAACCTGATCATATCACCGAAGTGAGCTCTTTCCTGTGTATTTTCCATTATGCCATGAGCCGTACTCCTCCATTGCTCCTTCATCTTAAATGGCAGTTTTGATATAATGGCCCTCATGTTGACAGGCATGTCCAACTCCTGCATGTACTGAAGCTCCTCCATTGCATTGCAGCAGCCACGCAAGAATAAGGAGTAGGCTTGAAGTGCCTTGACATCCTCAGATTTTATTGTTTGCCATGCCAAGGCCTTTTGCATGTAGGCACTTCCTATTTTGTACTGGTTTCCAAAGTGTTCTTTAAGAAGACCCTTTGCCACTGCGTAACCACGCTCAGGAGCCATATGCTGGCAGCTACGCACCAATTCCTGTGGCTGTCCTCTTGTGAACTGCTCCAGATAATACAAAGCATCAGCGTCTGTTGCCTTTTCCTCCACTCCTTGTTCAAATGCTTTGATGAATGTTCTGTATTGGAGAGGGTCACCTTCAAATGTTGGGATATTTCGTGGTGGCAGAGACCTGGAATGCTGTTGCTGCACCAGAGCAGCAGTTATCTCATTTTGCCTCTCCATGATGGTAAGCATGTTTGCAGGTTGGTTTGAATTGATTTGAACATTGTCAGTTGTTCCCATTCTGCTTTCCTGTTCCTTGTGGTTGTGATTATATTGGCGGTTAGCAGCAGTGCTATGCCATTGACCACGTTCCTTTGGTCTCACATCCACAGGCTTGTTTGGTGGTATTGACAATTGTGTCAATTTACTTCGTTGTGTTAATGTCCCAGGTTGGTATTCCCTTGCAACAGGATTTAGCTTGTGGTGTTCCCTTTCAAAATAGGAATTCATTGCATTTGAAGGTGCACGAGATGAACGCTTACTTTCAGAGGAGTGCAACACGGCCAACCTTGCAGTGCTTGCAGCCAATTCAGTGTCCACCTCTAGTTGTTCCTTTTTTCTTTTCAACTTTAGTTCCTGCTCCTTCAACTGATGCTCCTGCTCCTTCAACTTTAGTTCCTGCTCCTTCAACTGATGCTCCTGCTCCTTCAACTGATGCTCCTGCTCCTCCAAAGCATGTTTTTCTTTTAGAGAATCAGCACGAGCGAGAAGTGCAGCTCTATCGGCTTCAGCTAAGATCCTGGCAGATGACCTGCTACTTGTTTTTGAATATTTGCTCACAATGTTTGACACACTGTCATTTGGAGCAATACCATCATCCATTAAATGCAAATCACCTTCAGTTGTTTTACCATCATATTCATCATGTACATTCGTTATACCTTCAATATTTGAAACCCACAGTTTTGCATTTGAAATACACTCATTGATTGACAACATTTTTGCTTTAAACCAGGTGTCTTGTTCTTCTTTTTCATCATGTAACGTATAACCCAACAGAAGATTGTCATGTATGCATTTCGCCTCATAACACACCTGATTCAAATCTGTAAGAGCATTCTCTACTTTTTCCTTCTCATTATTTAACATGAAACCAAGAATCGAATCTTTTATCTTGGCTGCCATGTTAAATTTACGTTTTCTGCTGGCATCCAATTTGCCACAATGTTCTGCAACAGCCTTGGCAGTTGGCAGTCATTTTAACGACACGTTTCCCAGTGACGTCACCGCTAACAGCGGAGCGCGCTGTGGTCTCCATGGAAACGTTTGATGCCGTTTTGCGCGTCGCCATGTTATTAGATTGTCTGAATTAAAACGAGACGGCTGGTGACGAGTCGCGCAACATAGTCACTACAAAAAAGGTCAGCGTAGTCAAGTGTTATTCCTCTTCAGCAACCATGGATTTACGCTCAACCCCAAGTTATGTGTGCACACAATTTTACATGGCCATGTATTTATATAGCGCTATTCACATACCTCCTTGCGTTGGGTACCATGATGTCGCCTCACGGATCAGTACTCGCGGTCCAGTACTGTTCCTCAGCCAAACTTCGGGTCAGCACCGGTGTCTTCCTCCTCCACGAACGGCTGCAGGCGGATCCTCTTCCTCCACACAACAACAGCAGCAGCTCCTTGCCTTCCTCCGGTGGAGATTCTCCGACGTCCCCTAACGCATCGAATCTTCCCCAGTCTCCAAGCAAGAGTCCAACTGGTGCGCGGTTTTTGACTAATATTAAAGGAGCTCCCGTCTTATACGGAGCTACTGAGAAATCTTGATCCCCAGTTAGACTGGCTGACGCGCCGTTATATTCCTGGTCTCATACCAAACAGTCCTTGTCCCAATGCAATGACACAATGCAGGCAGCTTTCTTGGAAAATGATATTTATTTGCTTCACCGTGCAAACAGAATATCCTTGTTTTTTGTTCCTTAAACTGATTAAATGATAATGAATATGATACCTAATTGGATACAAACATTTCGACCTGAGACCTGCGTCGTACGTGCGGTCAAAAACCATTGCCTTTTCCGGGTCAAAACTCCTCCCCCTATAGGTGTACCTGACGCTTATATAAAAGAAGCGCCACCCCCTGGTCACATAAATCCATTGCACATTAAGTCCATTTTGGCCGTTACAGGACCTAATCTAAACTAACTGATGGGGAAAGCCTTGGTGAAGAGGTGTGTTTTTAGAGCGGATTTGAAGGTGTCCAGGGTTGGGGCGTTGCGGATTTCGGGGGGGGGGGAGAGTTCCAGAGGGTAGGGGACGCTGTTTGTAAGTGTAGCTGTACAATAAAAGAGTCGAGTCGTGCTGGTTCTTAATGCCGTGTATTGCCAAGCAACAAGTAAACAAACCACACCTTCCCCAGGAAGTGAGACACGTCATATACAATATCATACAGGCACCGGCCCAGCACGCCCACAAGGCGGAGCTGTAGCCCAGCCTGTAACATCTCCCTTCCTTTAGTAAGTAACAACATCAATCCGTGCAGACCTAAGTAGTATCAAAACACCTCATCAATAACAACCACAATTAAACACAGAATCACAATTTTCCCACATTCCCATTCCCTTTTTTTTTTTTATATCTTACAGTCCATACGCATGTGCACAGTCCTTGTGTGCTGGGGTGCGAGCGTGACTATGTGTGTGTGTGTGTGTGTGTGTGTGTGTGTGTGTGTGTGTGTGTGTGTGTGTGTGTGCATGTGTGCGTGTGAGACAGTCTCAGTTTGTGTGCGACCTAGAGGTTAAGTCTGTTCGGAGGCCGTAACGGCCTCCCGCTCCGGGAGAAGGCCCGGGCCTGTAACTCACGGCCTGGTGTGTTACCAGTCTGCGGGGAAGACGGCGTCGACCTCGGGGCTGATGACTTTGGAGACTCCTCAGGACCGCTGACGACCTCTTCGGTGCTTCCCCCACTCGCAGGCTGTTCTGGGGCCAATTCTGGGTGAACTGACGGCTGGGGAGGGGCCGCTTCTGCTGGTCGGAGATCAACCCTGTTGCGGCGATACGCAGTTCCCTCCACGTCGACCAGATAGGACCGGAGTCCCAACTGCTGCAGGCACACGCCTCTTCTCCATCGGCCCGTCCTGTCACCCGGGAGTGGCTTCATCCGTATGGGCCGGCCGACGTTCAGCTCCGGCAGATCCTTCGCAGATCGGTCATACATCAACTTCGCTGCCTGATGTTTCACTCTCAGCTTGTCCGGGACCCCTGTGACGACCTGAGGTACCAGCAGCTGGTCGGCCACAGGGAGAAGGGTTCTCAGTCTCCGCGACATAAGCCGCTGTGCAGGGCTGCACTGCATACCCTCAGTGGGTGTGTTTCTCCAATGTAAAATGGCCTTCCAGGGGTCCTCTCTGGCCCGGTCTGCCTTTCTGCACAGGCTCTTCACAATCTTTACGCCGACTCCGCTTTGCCGTTAGCCTTCGGGTGCCTCGGTGAGGACATAACGTGCTCAAAGCCCCACTCCCTCGCAAACGCCCGGAACTCCCCACCGGCAAACTGGCCCCCACCATCAGAAATGGCCCTGTCTGGGACCCCGTGGCGAGCAAACTGTGCCTTGCATCGTCGGATCGTGGTGTCCGCTGACAGGTCAGGGAGCAAGTCGACCTCCCAGAAGTCTGAATAGTGGTCCACCACGAGAAGAAAGTTCTGTGCTGCATAGCTGTACAGGTCCATGCTTACCAGCTGCCAGGGCCGTGTGGGGAGCGGGTGTGACATCATAGTCTCTTTCTGTTGTTCGTGTGCATACTCATTGCACACGGAGCACTGCTGTACGTAATCTTTGACTTCCCCTTGCATACCGGGCCAGTACAGTGTATCACGAGCCTGTCTGTAGCACGCCTCGGCCCCCACATGGTTGTAGTGGATCCGTCTCAGCATTTCCGGACGCATAGCTTTCGGAATTATGATGCGCTGACTCCTGTAGAGCACGCCATCCTGTGCACTTATCTCGTCCCTGATGGCCCAATAGTCCCGGACGGCTAAAGGGGTCTCCTCTCTGTGGTCTGGCCATCCCTTCAGCACGACTGACTTGAGTGTTTGCAGACACACATCCTCCTCAGTGTGTGTTCGAATCTGTGCCAGACGTTGGCTGCTGACGTTCAGATAGTCCGCCTGCCGAATGGCGGCCGTGTCCCACTGCTCCTGCCGCATGCTGCAGACCATTTCCCGTCTGTACAGTGTATCTGTTCTCTGTGGTGGGGTGGTGGCTCTGCTGAGTGTGTCACTTATGTACATTTCGGGGCCTGGCTTGTACACCACCGCCAGGGAGTAGTTCTGCAGTGTGAGGAGCATGCTCTGAAAGCGCTTTGGCGCACTGAGGAGAGGCTTAGTGAAGATGGACACCAACGGGCGGTGGTCGGTCTCTGCAGTCACATCACCCCTCCCATATAGGTAGTAGTGGAAGCGTTGACAGGCGAATACGATGCTTAGACACTCCTTTTCTATTTGTGCATAATTTTGCTCCGTTTGGGTCAATGCACGAGAGGCAAATGCGACAGGCTGTCCCCCCTGAAGCAAGCAGCAGCCCAGACCCGTCTGACTGGAGTCGCTCTGTACGGTGACCGGCTTGTGGACGTCATAGTACCTTAGGACTGGCACCGCCATGATCAGAGCCTTGATTTCCTTCATGGCAGCCTCATGTTTGGGCAGCCAGTGCCACATCACATCTTTGTCGAGCAGTCTCCTCAGAGGCTCACATACCGCTGACAAGCGTGGCATGAATCTCGACAGGTAGTTCACAAACCCAACACATCGCTGGACCCCTTTTGCGTCTGTGGGGTTTGGCATGTCCAGAACCGCCCTGACCTTGTCAGGGTCAACCTTGAGGCCCTCTGCGGACAGTATGTGGCCGTGGAAGCGGACCTCCTTCAGTCGAAACTGCAGCTTTTTCAGGCCCAGTCTCAGCTTTACCTCTCTGCATCTGTCCATCAGAGCGACGAGGTTCGTGTCATGGTCGTGGTTGGCCTCATCCTCTGTGTCCCCACAGCCCACTATGAGGATATCATCAGCTATGGGCTCAATCCCCGTCAAGCCAGCCAGCAGCTCATGCTGCTTTCTTTGGTACAGCTCTGGAGCCACTGACACACCGAAAGGGAGTTTTAGCCAACGTTTCCTACCCCACGGTGTCCAGAACGTTGTCATCAGGCTGCTCTCTTCGTCCAAACGGCACTGTAAAAATGCATCCCGTGCATCCACCAGCGTGAATATACGTGCCTTTGGCAGCTTATACAGCACGTCATCCAAAGTGGGCATCAGGTAATGGGACCGTTTCAGAGCTCGGTTAAGGGGCTTTGGGTCTATACACAGTCTCAATTTGTCTGGCCTTTTCACTATGACCAGATTGCTAATCCAGTCCGTGGGTCGAGTGACTGTGGTCAAGTGCCCATCTTCTTCATATTTATCCAGCTGTGCTTTAACAGCTGCCTTCAGGGCCACTGGAACGTTCCTGGGAGCACACTGCACCGGCGCCACCGTGCTGTCCAGCTCAAAGTGAATATCACCGGGCAGAGACTCAACAGGGCTGGTGAACACATCATGGTAGGTGCTGACGAGCCACTCTTTGGTCAGTGACACCTTCCTGCAGTGCTCCACTTTATTCAGCTCCTCAGGAATGGTGAAGCGTATCAGACCAAGCCTCTCACATGTCTCCCCCGAAAGCAAGGGCCTCTGGCCAGTATGTACGACTTCAAAGTCCAGTCTGTGCGTCTTACCCCTAATGACGCATTGTGTGCTGTACACCCCCAACGAGCTCATCCACTCACTGTTGTAAAGTTTCAGTTTGATGAAGCTCTTCTGAAGGGGTGTTCTAGGTGCCAGTCTTGACTTGTCCTTGATGCTCATCAGCCTGTAACAGACGCCACGCTGAAGGCTCTGTCCCCAAAAGTCCGTAACCTGGTGCGAGGGATGGAGAGGAGACCTAGATCAGAGGATGGTAGGTTCCGGGATGGAGTGTACTGGTGGAGGAGATCAGACAGGTATCGGGGGGCGAGGGCATGGAGGGATTTGTAGGTGAGGAGCAGGAGTTTGAAGGTGATGCGGAACCTGACTGGAAGCCAGTGGAGGTGGATGAGGGTGGGGGTGTCAGCGATAAACTCTTCAGTGTGTAAATAATGTAATGTAAAAAGGGGATAGGCAATTATAAGCCTCGCCTTCAGCCTACACCTTTTCGGTCATTTTTACTTTTGTTTTTTAAATGTTCTATATGCTTTGTAAAAGAAGACAGAAATCAAATCATTCATTCATAATATGCTGTGACTGATATTTCGTGTCTCTAGTTTCTCCAGTGGCTGGTCTACTTCCACCAGAGTCCATGACGAGAGAGGACCTCCTAAAAAGTGAGTTCCACCATGACCTCTTTCCATCACTTGTGTTGTCGTGTGTCGGCTGACGGACAGACTCTGACATAATAGAGGTTGTGTGTTTAACCCATTCACTGCCACATTACAGAAGGTTAACCCTTTACTATCACACTACTGACGGGTAAATATACGTCTATAATATTCTATCCAACGCCTGCAGTGTTCTATCCAACGCCTGCAGAATGTTCTATCCAACGCCTGCAGTGTTCTATCCAACGCCTGCAGTGTTCTATCCAACGCCTGCAGTGTTCTATCCAACGCCTGCAGTGTTCTATCCAACGCCTGCAGTGTTCTATCCAACGCCTGCAGAATGTTCTATCCAACGCATTAGGGCTGTACCGAATGTCATTTTTTAACATTCGAAGCTTCGATTGAAGTACCGTAATTTTCGGACTATAAGCCGCGGCTTCCCCCCCCCCATATTTCGACCCTGCGGCTTATATAACGGTGCGGCTTATATGTGACTCACGTGACCAAACCCGAAAATGTAAAAATTGAAATATTGCTTTTTTGACTGCATTGAAATGTTATTTATCTGTTCCCTTATTTGCTAAACTTAATACAATTTGTAAATGAGTTAATTCTTGTTATTTGTCCGACAGTATTGCACTAATGGTGCTCTTCCACTGCACGGTTACAGGCTCCACTCTCAGTGCCAACACACCTCACTAATGGTGCTCTTCCACGGCACGGTTACCGGCTCCACTCTCAGTGCCAACACACCTCACTAATGGTGCTCTTCCACTGCACGGTTACCGGCTCCACTCTCAGTGCCAACACACCTCACTAATGGTGCTCTTCCACTGCACGGTTACCGGCTCCACTCTCAGTGCCAACACACCTCACTAATGGTGCTCTTCCACTGCACGGTTACAGGCTCCACTCTCAGTGCCAACACACCTCACTAATGGTGCTCTTCCACTGCACGGTTACAGGCTCCCCTCTCAGTGCCAACACACCTCACTAATGGTGCTCTTCCACTGCATGGTTACAGGCTCCACTCTCAGTGCCAACACACCTCACTAATGGTGCTCTTCCACTGCACGGTTACAGGCTCCACTCTCAGTGCCAACACACCTCACTAATGGTGCTCTTCCACTGTACGGTTACAGGCTCCACTCTCAGTGCCAACACCCCTCACTAATGGTGCTCTTCCACTGCACGGTTACAGGCTCCACTCTCAGTGCCAACACACCTGCACTAAGTAGTAATAATTGTAAATGAGTTACCGGTAATTCTTGTTATTTGTCTGACAGTATTGTGTCCCAATGCTGGTGGGAAGACTACAAACGAGAAGTCTAGTCCTAGTTGCTGGTGTTCGCAGGCGTTTGCCTGACCGCATCAGCTTGAACAAATGGGAGATTCCTCAAACAGCCATCTCTTTCCCGACAATCCTTTCTGTGCACGAACCCTTACATATGGTAATTAAACATTAAAACACCTGCGGCTTATAGTCCAGTGTGGCTTATATATGTACACATCATTCAATTTAGCTGCTGCGGCTTATACTCAGATGCGGCTTATAGTGTGAAAATTACGGTATTCGAACGAAGCTTCGAATGTCTATAAAAAAGAAAATTACTTAATAATAAAATAAAAAAATAACTAAATTCTCAATTTGAATAAAGTGATTAATCTGATTAAATGAGTCTTTTTCTTTTATTAAATAAACTTTCTTTAATGAATATAACTCAGTTTCGTCAACATAAATAATCCAATAAGGGCACGGTTGGTATGAAAGTGATGGTGACGTCTTATAGTATAATATTAGTGTAGCCTAATCTTTAACTGCAACTGTGAAGAAAACGCCCATTGGTTTAAACAGATTGAATAGACACAAAAAAAAAAGATTAAAAAAATAAATTATAAAAAATTCGAATGTTGATTTAGAATTCGAATGTCAACATTATGATCGAAGCTTCGAAGCA
This sequence comes from Notolepis coatsorum, assembly GCF_963971535.1. NCBI lineage: Eukaryota > Metazoa > Chordata > Actinopteri > Aulopiformes > Paralepididae > Notolepis > Notolepis coatsorum. The sequence goes on along the minus strand of NC_140165.1, from coordinate 322,265,290 downwards.
TTCGGTACAGCCCTACAACGCATGCAGTGTTCTATCCAACACATCTAGTGTTCTATCCAACGCCTGCAGAATGTTCTATCCAACGCCTGCAGTGTTCTATCCAACGCCTGCAGTGTTCTATCCAACGCCTGCAGAATGTTCTATCCAACGCCTGCAGAATGTTCTATCCAACGCCTGCAGTGTTCTATCCAACGCCTGCAGAATGTTCTATCCAACGCCTGCAGTGTTCTATCCATCGCCTGCAGTGTTCTATCCAACGCCTGCAGAATGTTCTAGCCTGACACAAATGGGTGTGCTAAGAAAAGATAACCACATAAAAAAAAAAAAAGCCAGTGAAAATTGAGAGAGGAGATACAAACAAGTTTCTAGGGGTCTTAATAGACCATAAACTCTGCTGGAAACCCCATATAAAATATTTGTGTTCAAAGTTAGCGAGAAGTATTGGTATACTGGGCAAGACTAGATATATCCTGAATCAGAAAACTCTATATACATTATATTGCACACTCATTGTACCATATCTATCATATTGTGTTGAAATCTGGGGAAATACTTATAAAAGCAACTTACAAAAGATATGCACACCGCAAAAAAGAGCCATACGGATAGTACATCACGGTAGATATTTAGATCACACAAATAGTCTGTTTGTAAGCAGTCAAACATTAAAATTCATGGACTTAATAAAATTCAAATCTGCACAAATTATGTTTCTGGCAATAAAAAACAAATTACCAAGCAACATTCAAAAAATGTTCACGGCTAGAGAGTGTTTATAATTTTAGAGGGACATTAGCTTTAAAGCAACCTACGGTACGTACAACTCTTAAAAGTATGTGCATTGCAGTTTGTGGGGTATCACTCTGGAATGGTCTGGATGCGAATATAAAATTAAGCAAAAATATCAATACATTTAAAGGGGAACTATCTTATAAATGGCCTTTTTCAGTGTTTAGCATTGTTTCCTAGCTATGTGGACTTATATTAATATGATCTATGTCTCTAATTCTCATATTGGCGCATTCTTCCAATTCTCCTCACAATATTCACCCTCACTGAACTGAGTCATCTGAACATGTGCTGATTTGTGATGTCAGAGAGACTCAGCTGCTGAGACTCTGCTGAGACTCTCACTCTCCACACAGTTCAGAGAGACTCAGCTGCTGAGACTCTCACTCTCCACACAGTTCAGAGAGACTCAGCTGCTGAGACTCTCACTCTCCACACAGTTCAGAGAGACTCAGCTGCTGATACTCTCACTCTCCACACAGTTCAGAGAGACTCAGCTGCTGAGACTCTCACTCTCCACACAGTTCAGAGAGACTCAGCTGCTGAGACTCTCACTCTCCACACAGTTCAGAGAGACTCAGCTGCTGAGACTCTCACTCTCCACACAGTTCAGAGAGACTCTGCTGAGACTCTCACTCTCCACACAGTTCAGAGAGACTCTGCTGAGACTCTCACTCTCCACACAGTTCAGAGAGACTCAGCTGAGACTCTCACTCTCCACACACTTCAGAGAGACTCTGCTGAGACTCACACTCTCCACACAGTTCAGAGAGACTCAGCTGAGACTCTCACTCTCCACACAGTTCAGAGAGACTCAGCTGCTGAGACTCTCACTCTCCATACAGTTCAGAGAGACTCTGCTGAGACTCTCACACTCCACACAGTTCAGAGAGACTCAGCTGCTGAGACTCTCACTCTCCACACAGTTCAGAGACTCTGCTGAGACTCTCACTCTCCACACAGTTCAGAGAGACTCTGCTGATACTCTCACTCTCCACACAGTTCAGAGACTCAGCTGAGACTCTCACTCTCCACACAGTTCAGAGAGACTCTGCTGAGACTCTCACTCTCCACACAGTTCAGAGACTCAGCTGAGACTCACACTCTCCACACAGTTCAGAGAGACTCTGCTGAGACTCTCACTCTCCACACAGTTCAGAGAGACTCTGCTGGGACTCTCACTCTCCACACAGTTCAGAGAGACTCTGCTGAGACTCTCACTCTCCACACAGTTCAGAGACTCAGCTGCTGAGACTCTCACTCTCCACACAGTTCAGAGAGACTCAGCTGCTGAGACTCTCACTCTCCACACAGTTCAGAGACTCTTCTGAGATGCTCACTCTCCACACAGTTCAGAGAGACTCAGCTGAGACTCTCACTCTCCACACAGTTCAGAGACTCAGCTGAGACTCACACTCTCCACACAGTTCAGAGAGACTCAGCTGAGACTCTCACTCTCCACACAGTTCAGAGACTCAGCTGAGACTCTCACTCTCTACACAGTTCAGAGAGACTCAGCTGAGACTCTCACTCTCCACACAGTTCAGAGAGACTCTGCTGAGACTCACACTCTCCACACAGTTCAGAGAGACTCAGCTGAGACTCTCACTCTCCACACAGTTCAGAGAGACTCTGCTGAGACTCACACTCTCCACACAGTTCAGAGAGACTCTGCTGAGACTCTCACTCTCCACACAGTTCAGAGAGACTCAGCTGAGACTCTTACTCTCCACACAGTTCAGAGAGACTCTGCTGAGACTCTCACTCTCCACACAGTTCAGAGAGACTCAGCTGAGACTCTCACTCTCCACACAGTTCAGAGAGACTCTGCTGAGACTCTCACTCTCCACACAGTTCAGAGAGACTCTGCTGAGACTCTCACTCTCCACACAGTTCAGAGAGACTCAGCTGAGACTCTCACTCTCCACACAGTTCAGAGACTCAGCTGAGACTCACACTCTCCACACAGTTCAGAGAGACTCAGCTGCTGAGACTCTCACTCTCCACACAGTTCAGAGAGACTCAGCTGAGACTCTCACTCTCCACACAGTTCAGAGAGACTCAGCTGCTGAGACTCTCACTCTCCACACAGTTCAGAGAGACTCAGCTGCTGAGACTCTCACTCTCCACACAGTGGTTGGAGCCCTGAGGCTCAAAACGGCTTAAGAAAAATGCTGTTTTTGAGGACTTGATTAGAAATACAAAACAATGAATTAAAAAAAATAAAGAAATTACAGAGGTGTTCCATAAACTCACAGGAATTGTGTAAAAGTGCCCAAAATTGTGAAAGAAATAGTAAAATAGTTCCCCTTTAAAGGTAGCTATAAACAAGCACTTATGGACACAAATAAGAGAGAGGAGCTTGAGCAGTAATGTGACCCTATTATTTTTTTTCATTTGGATATATAAAAAACTGTACTTTTATTTTATTTTGTATTATTTGTTATATTATTTTTATTTTTATTAAATTATAATGTCAAATATTGTAAGGAAGGGGCAGGGCTCGATAAGTTGTTTTACTTCCCCCTGTTCCTTCTCGAACACTTATTGTATGGAAATAGTCTTTGACTATTTACCTTTTTGTTTTTTAAACTTGTTTTATGTTTCTATGTTCGAGACAAATAAAAATCAAATCAAATCAAAACCTTTTGTAGGAGTAGTGATATAATCGATATATAAATACACAATATCAAACCCATACAGAATTATAAATATACAATATCTTCTGTTGTGTGGCAGTGAAAGGGTTAACCTTCGGTGTATTGTCGCAGTGAGGGGGTTAACAGTTTGGTAGTGTGATAGTAAAGGGTTAACCTTCTGTAGCGTAACAGTGAAAGGGTTAACCGGCTGTTGTGTGGCAGTGAAAGGGTTAACCTTCTGTGTATTGTCGCAGTGAAAGGGTTAACCGTTTGGTAGTGCGGCGGTGAAAGGGTTAATTTGCTCTGATTTGATGTCCTGTATTTTTCTCCCAGACGCCTGTCCCCTCTCCCTGGACCCAAACACAGTGAGCGACTGGCTGTCTCTGTCAGAGGAGAACAGGACGGTGACGACAGGAAACTACCAGGACTACACTGACCATCCTGAGAGATTCACTGACTGTTGTCAGGTGTTGTGCAGAGAGGGTCAGTCTGCACGCTGTTACTGGGAAGTAGAGTGGAGCGGCGACTGTGTTGAGACAGCAGTCTGTTACAAAGACATCAAAAGAACAGGTGTTGAGTCAGGCTTTGGACACAATAACAAGTCCTGGTGTTTGTTCTGCTACAGAGGAGGCTACCTGTTCAGTCACAATAGTGTTGAGACTACAGTCTCAGGCCCTCGGTCCTCCAGGATAGGAGTGTACCTGGATCACAAGGCAGGTACTCTGTCCTTCTACAGTGTTGTCTCTGACACCGTGACCCTCCTCCATACAGTTAGAACCACGTTCACTCAGGACCTCTATCCAGGGATAAGTGTTTACTGTGTTGATGGAGACACAACAGCAGCGGAATTGATGAAGATATGGTAGAACATGACACCATCGTATCTAATTTCAAATATAATTCATACCCAGTGTCGGTGCCATGGGGGGGGCATTCCAAACGTCATGGGCAATTATTATATTTCATACTGTTTAATTTGTGTGTGCGCGAGACGCGAGTGTGTTTGTGACGTGAGAAAGAAAGAGCGAGCGAATTGGAGACGAAATCGCGCACGACACTGTCCTGATATGACGCAGCGCGTGTCCGAGTGTGTCTGTGTGTGTGTGTTACCTGGGCTGGAAGCACGCTGGGGCAAAGCAGCCTGCGATTCTCGACCAATAAAAAGTGTTCAGGGGCGGGACTCTGATATCTGAGGGGTGACGACATCGCTGCTCAGTTCACTGTCGCTCGCGGCAGCCGGCAGCTCAGGATGGAAACGAATACATTTTAATAACTTTTTCTCGCTCGCTCGCTCGTGTCGCTCTATGTCAGGGAGGGGTGTGCGCACTCATGTTTTGAAATGTGTGTTGGTTGGCGGGAAATTCGTGAAGCCTATATTTTATTTAGGGAATGTATTAGAGATGTTCGTTATTATCGGCCTGTATTGACATTAAAATTGGGGGGGGGGGATTCTTTTGAATTACTTTTATTTTCTTTTTAAATGTAACCTTTATTTACCCAGGCGGCCAAGTAAGAACAAATTATTAAATACAAAGCAGCCTGACCAAAGAGCAGAAGCCTTTTGAGGGAAGGGGGGGGGGGGGGGGGGGGGCTGCAACAAAAACAAGGTTATGTGTGTACATGCATACAAGTAAATAAAATACAAAATGACAGTTGACATGCATACAAGTAAATCAAATACAAAATGACAGTTGATGCATCCAGTGAAATTAACACGTCAAAATGAGGGGGGGGGGGGACCCTGCAATGCATATATAGTTTAGGTTGATATCGGTATCGGGCCAGGCAACCCCCTCTAACACTCTTCTCTCTCCTTATTATTATTATTATTATCATAAAACGGGTGTGAAATATTACTCCATGTTATTTGGCCATATGCTACTTACTACCCTCTAGTGGTGAGCTGTGGTAACTGCAGAGTCTCTGCTCTGGCTTCAGTGTTGGATATCTATTCTTTTTTTTGTTCCTTTTATTGTTGCCTATTTCTGTCATAAAACGGGTATGAAATATGACTCTTCTCTCTCCCTATGGACAATAAACATGATGTTTGACCCATAAACCCAGTGTGTGTTGTGTTGCTTGATTGATTGAAAACTTTATTAACAGTTTGCAGAATGGGTACAATACAGTACGGCTGAATACACACAATTGTTAAGGGGATGCAGACCAGAGAAAGACTTTCGTCTTGTTTACATCAGGGTCCCCCATTTTCAATTCATCATAACATATATGACATACATGACATACAGATAGACAGTACTGCTACATCTATACATGTATGACATATCAGATTTACAAATACAGTACTGTTTGTGATACAAAAAGAGTAAAAAAAAAGAAAAGAGCGTATATACATTTGACGAAGAAACTACATTGGAAGAGGTGGGGGGGGGGGACTGTACATTGGAGGTGGTTGGGGGGGGTGGGGGTGTAACTGTACATTGGATTATCGATGAAACCTTACTTGGTCCCAAGAAGAGGGTCTCGTGTATTATTGGGTTGGGTTAGGACATTTACAGGGGCCAGTTTCGAATTGCAGTCTCCCGTAGGTGCTCTTTGAGAGTGGTTTTAAAAGTAGCGGTCAGGTGGCGTAGCGGAGATTGCGTTCGTCACCAACGCTGGGAGACACTGGGTTCGCCTGTCCAGCTCCCAGCGTTGTCACCAGCTTGGCTGGCCGTTCACACTAATACAATTGGCTGTATTAGAGGGTGGGGAAGCTGGTGGGTGGGAAGCTGGCGTTGTGGACAGCGACGCCCACAGGTCAGGTCTCGGCGCTTGCTCAGCGGGGCAGGACTTGGTGGAGATAGCGTGCCCTCCCACGCGTTACACTTCACCAATGAGAGCCCTCGCTGCCAAGTGAAAAGAGCGTCACTGGCTGTCGGCGCACGCCTTGGAGGAAGGGGAGGGGAGGGGGGGGGCCTTGTACCGACTCATAGGAGAACATGCATACAGCGCCACCTAGGGGAGGGGGGGGCCTTGTACCGACTCATAGGAGAACATGCATACAGCACCAGGTAGGGGAGGGGGGGGCCTTGTACCGACTCATAGGAGAACATGCATACAGCACCAGGTAGGGGAGGGGGGGGCCTTGTACCGACTCATAGGAGAACATGCATACAGCGCCAGGTAGGGGAGGGGGGGGGGCCTTGTACCGACTCATAGGAGAACATGCATACAGCACCAGGTAGGGGAGGGGGGGGGGGCCTTGTACCGACTCATAGGAGAACATGCATACAGCGCCAGGTAGGGGGGGGGGGGGGGGCTTGTACCGACTCATAGGAGAACATGCATACAGCGCCAGGTAGGGGAGGGGGGGGGCCTTGTACCGACTCATAGGAGAACATGCATACAGCAGCCAGTAGGGGAGGGGGGGGGGGGCCTTGTACCAACTCATAGGAGAACATGCATACAGCACCAGGTAGGGGAGGGGGGGCCTTGTACCGACTCATAGGAGAACATGCATACAGCGCCAGGTAGGGGAGGGGGGGGCCTTGTACCGACTCATAGGAGAACATGCATACAGCACCAGGTAGGGGAGGGGGGGGCCTTGTACCGACTCATAGGAGAACATGCATACAGCGCCAGGTAGGGGAGGGGGGGGGGCCTTGTACCGACTCATAGGAGAACATGCATACAGCGCCAGGTAGGGGAGGGGGGGGGGCCTTGTACCGACTCATAGGAGAACATGCATACAGCAGCCAGGTAGGGGAGGGGGGGGGCCTTGTACCGACTCATAGGAGAACATGCATACAGCAGCCAGGTAGGGGAGGGGGGGCCTTGTACCGACTCATAGGAGAACATGCATACAGCAGCCAGGTAGGGGAGGGGGGGGCCTTGTACCGACTCATAGGAGAACATGCATACAGCACCAGGTAGGGGAGGGGGGGGCCTTGTACCGACTCATAGGAGAACATGCATACAGCAGCCAGGTAGGGGAGGGGGGGGGGGGGGGCCTTGTACCGACTCATAGGAGAACATGCATACAGCGCCAGGTAGGGGGGGGGGGGGGCCTTGTACCGACTCATAGGAGAACATGCATACAGCAGCCAGGTAGGGGAGGGGGGGGCCTTGTACCGACTCATAGGAGAACATGCATACAGCAGCCAGGTAGGGGAGGGGGGGGCCTTGTACCGACTCATAGGAGAACATGCATACAGCGTCAGGTAGGGGAGGGGGGGGCCTTGTACCGACTCATGGGAGAACATGCATACAGCGCCAGGTAGGGGAGGGGGGGGGGGCCTTGTACCGACTCATGGGAGAACATGCATACAGCAGCCAGGTAGGGGAGGGGGGGCCTTGTACCGACTCATAGGAGAACATGCATACAGCGTCAGGTAGGGGAGGGGGGGGCCTTGTACCGACTCATGGGAGAACATGCATACAGCGCCAGGTAGGGGAGGGGGGGGCCTTGTACCGACTCATAGGAGAACATGCATACAGCAGCCAGGAGGGGGCGCCTTGTACCGACTCATAGGAGAACATGCATACAGCAGCCAGGTAGGGGAGGGGGGGGCCTTGTACCGACTCATAGGAGAACATGCATACAGCACCAGGTAGGGGGGGGGCCTTGTACCGACTCATAGGAGAACATGCATACAGCACCAGGTAGGGGGGGGGGGCCTTGTACCGACTCATAGGAGAACATGCATACAGCAGCCAGGAGGGGGAGGGGGGGGGCCTTGTACCGACTCATAGGAGAACATGCATACAGCAGCCAGGTAGGGGAGGGGGGGGCCTTGTACCGACTCATAGGAGAACATGCATACAGCGCCAGGTAGGGGAGGGGGGGGCCTTGTACCGACTCATAGGAGAACATGCATACAGCACCAGGTAGGGGAGGGGGGGTCTTGTACCGACTCATAGGAGAACATGCGTACAGCAGCCATGGTGTCTGCTGAGAGGTCAGAAATCCGAATAATGATATAAAACCTTTTCTGCTACAATTATCCAACAATAGGAATTTAACCAGGAGTCAACTCTTTCAAACAATGGATGTTTATAATGTATGAATGTGTTTCAAATGTATTTAAAATGTTTTTCTTCCTTTTCTTCATTTTTCTCCTGTATTCAGAAACTGGCCTTTAAACAAATCGTTTGAACCTCCGTCTTTATGTGATGTCACACGAAAAAGCTTGTTGCAATGCGCGTCCTCGACTCGTGTGGAAAATGCCGCCCGTTCCACTCCCGCCTCACAGTCCATCACATCTCCCATATAGCAGAATTGCTTCACCTCCTCCAGCACCTCCCTCCCACCACCAGACCACCATCTCCAACCACCTCCTCCTCTTCCCTCTCACACGTGGGGCATCTCAAATCCATCACTCCCCTCAGATTTTCCAAACCTGAACATCTTTGGTGACACCATTTGTGTGAGGTTTCTGTCCTTGCTCTCTCTCTCGTTCTGTTCCTTTAACCACCTCGCTCTGTTTTCATTTGTTTTCTGTTATCAATTCAATTCCCTCATTCACACGCTTCTCCCCAGTGACGTCGTCAGAGACGTCGCTGATTGGTTCTCTCAGGTCCGCACGCTTTTCAATCACATTCCCCAGCTGTCACTGCTTGTCAATCAATCAATCCCGTATTATTTATACCCCGTTTCTCCACTCTAAGTTTGTTGGATCGTCTTGATTTTTCTCTGTTGCATTCTCCGTTTGCTACTGCTGCTGCTTTTGCTCTCTGTGCTTATCTCCAGGATAGTTCCAAGAAGCCTTCCTCTTGGACACCTTTCCCCGTGGCGCGCGCTCGCTCCGCTGTTGTTCCAGCACCATTACGCATTACGTCTGGGTGAGTTTTTATTGACTGTCTTGATCAAATCCGTTTTTCGTGTGTTACTATTACACTGAAGATTACCACCTTTTTGTCAGACAGTCACTCACCCAGCGATCCCTTTTTGTTTGTTCCCTCTGGGATAATATTTTTGGGACTTTTCATCTCCCTCTGTGTGTTGCTCACACCGAAGATATTATTCACTTTGGATTGTTTTTGGACTTCACTAACTGTGTGTATTACACGAAGATATTCACTTGGGATAGTGTTTGGAATTTTGCTCACTGTGTGTATTTACACGAAGATATTCACTTGGGGATTGTTTTGGAATTGTGCTCACTGTGTGTAATTACACAAAGATTAGTTCACCCTGTTCTCCTGCTCGTTCAACCTGCACCCTTGTTGACTCGTTCCCTCTCTCCCTCTCTCGGTCTCGCAACACATCGGAGATTCTGCCGAGAGAATTCTGCAGAGCGGTTCAGACGTCAACATCTGCTATTCCCAACTACCACCACGGGAGAAGCTGCAGAGCAGCAGAACATTTCCCCCTTTGCTTATGTACCTGTCTTGTTTGACTTGCCTATCCTGTACTCTTTATATTAGTCTCAAATAAACAAGCCCTTGTATTTGGCAACTCTGAATTCCTACTCTCTTGTGTCGTGCGTTTGGGGTCGGTGTCAAACCATAACATTACGATCCAACCAAAATGACGACCCCAGCCGACACAGAGAGGGTCAGAACCGCACTTGCAAATCAAGTCGAGTTGACCAGGGATCACAGTCTCCAATTAGAGCGGGCTGCGGCTGCGGTGCAGAATCTCAGGGATCAGGTCCTGCCTATGCAAGGTTCAATGGCCGCTATGGCGGGACAACAGTCCGACATTCTCGCTCAGCTTCACTCGCTGGGCGACACCGTTAATGCCTTTCATCTCTCACAACCTTCAGGAGCATTCCCCGCAGCCCCAGCAGATCTCGCATCTCGGGAACCCCGTCTCTCCGTCCCACGGCTGTTCGACGGTAATCCCGAGGAGTGTGCCACATTCATCATGCAATGTGAGTTGGTTTTCCGTCATCAACCAAGCCGTTTTTCTGCTCGTGGGTCCCAAGTGGCTTATATAACGAACTTGCTTTCAGGCCATGCTGCCCAGTGGGTCACTTCCTCCTGGGCAATGGAAGCAGATTTTTTGTTTTCCTATCCAGACTTCGTGGCGGAGCTCCGCAGAGTGTTCCACCATCCAGCCCGAGGTCTGGACCCTGGAGCCCGGTTGGGGACCTTCCGACAGGGGAGCGGCAGGGTGACGGACTATGTCATGGAGTTTCGACTGGCGGCGGTGGAGAGTGGATGGAACGAACCTGCTCTTCGCCTAACCTTCTTGAGGGGGCTCAGTGACGCAGTCCGGGACCAGCTCGCTACCCGGGAGTTGCCCGACTCCCTCGAGGATCTGTTTAGCCTCGTCATCCGTATTGACGGGCGCCTCCTGGAGAGAAGGCGCGAGAGGACCCGACTGTTACCTCCTGAAGCACCTCGGACTCCTGGACGCCCCGTCCCCAACACTACTGGTGGTAACAGGCTTCCCCGTTCGGTTCGCGAGGAGGAACCCATGCAGCTGGGACGCTCTCATCTGAGCCAGGCGGAGCGTGAGGCAAGGCTCAGGTCCGGTCTCTGCCTCTACTGCGGAGGTGCGGGACACCGAATCGCCGACTGCCCCACCCGGCCAAAAGATCAGGCTCACAGAGACCCCGGGAGATCCTGGTGAGCCGTTTTTCCCATTCCCAGCGCCGCGCACCACCTGACCATCTGATGAGCGTCACCCTGGCCTGGGGGGACCAACGTGCCACGGTGGAGGCCCTCATCGACTCTGGGGCAGACGAGAATTTCCTCGACTTCGAGTTTGCCACCCGAGCCAACATACCTCTGGAGGACCTTGTGAGGCCCTTGGAGATCTTTTCGTTGGACCAACACCGCCTGGCCGACATCTCTCAACGCACCGGCCCAGTCGTGCTGACCATCGCTGGGAACCACGTCGAGAGAATCCAGTTCCTCATTACCCAATCCCCCCTTGTCCCGGTGGTCCTGGGTAGGCCCTGGCTCGCGCTGCACGAGCCCCACATCGCCTGGTCCTCCGGTACCATCAGGGGCTGGAGCTCCTCCTGTCACGCCCGCTGTCTGCAGGCGGCGTCCTGTCCCCCGCCCCGGAGGCCCGCTGGTGAGTTGCCTCCGGACCCCTCGTCCATACCTCCCGAGTACCACGACCTCATGGAGGTATTCAGTAAGACCAGGGCTCAGGCCCTTCCACCTCACCGCCCCTATGACTGCGCCATCGACCTCCGCCAAGGGGCTCCCCTTCCCGGCAGCCGCCTCTACAGTCTGACTGTCCCGGAGAAGAAGGCGATGGATCTCTACATCTCTGAGTCATTGGAAGCAGGACTCATTCGGCCTTCCTCCTCCCCGGTGGCGGCCGGGTTCTTCTTTGTTGGTAAGAAGGATGGGGACCTGCGACCCTGCATCGACTATCGTCAGCTCAACGAGATCACCATCAAGAACAAATACCCCCTACCTCTCATGAGCTCCACCTTCGAGCCACTGACCCAGGCCTCGTTCTTCACCAAGCTGGACCTCCGGAGTGCCTACCATCTTGTCCGTATCCGTGAGGGCGATGAATGGAAGACCGCCTTCAAGACCCCCAGGGGCCACTACGAGTACCTTGTAATGCCGTTCGGCCTCACCAACGCCCCGGCGGTATTCCAGGCACTCATGAACGATGTCCTTCGTGACATGCTGGAGGTGTTCGTGGTGGTGTACCTGGACGACATTCTCATCTTTTCCAGGACCCTCGAGGAACACATCCTGCATGTCCGCCGTGTGCTGGAGCGCCTCCTCCACAATCGGCTCTTCGTCAAGGCGGAGAAGTGCCGTTTTCACTCCAACTCCGTCGACTACCTGGGCTTCATCGTTGAGAAGGGCTTGACCCGAGCGGATCCTCGCAAGATCCAGGCTGTGGAGGATTGGCCAGAACCCACCACTCGGAAGGAGTTACAGAGTTTCCTCGGGTTCGCCAACTTCTACCGAAGGTTCATTCGGAACTACAGTCAAGTGGCGGAGCCACTTACCAAGCTGACCTCCCCCGCTCTGCCGTTCGACTGGTCCCCAGCGGCATGCGCTGCGTTCCGCTCCCTCAAGAGAAGGTTCACTTCCGCCCCTATCCTGCTCCACCCTGACCCCAAGAGACAGTTCATCGTGGAGGTGGACGCCTCGGATTCTGGCCTGGGCGCTGTCCTATCCCAACGTTCTCTCTCAGACCAGAAGGTGCATCCTTGCGCCTTCTACTCGCGTCGCTTCCTCCCCGCCGAGAGGAACTACGACACCGGCAATCGGGAGCTGCTGGCGGTCGTGGCTGCGCTGGAAGAGTGGCGTCATTGGCTAGAGGGTGCCGAGGAGCCTTTTACCATCTGGACGGACCACAAGAACCTGACGTTCATCCGCGCTTCCAGGCGCCTCAACGGTCGGCAGGCGAGATGGGCCAGTTTCCTCAATCGGTTCGACTTCTCGCTGACCTTCCGCCCCGGTTCCCGCAACACGAAGGCCGACTCCCTGTCCCGGATGCACTCCAAGGGGGCTCCACCCTCTGAGGACCCTTCTCCCATCCTCCCGGAGGCCCGAGTGGTTGGAGCCATCACCTTGGGCATCGAGGGTGTGGTGAGGCGTGCCCTACGCTTCCAACGTGCTCCAAGCAACGTCCCTAGGAGTCGTCTCTTCGTCCCCGACTCTGTCCGGTCCCAGGTACTGCTGTGGGGCCATACCAGCCGGTTCGCCTGCCACCCTGGCGTCCATCGCACGTTCTCCTTCCTGGCTCGTCGTTTCTGGTGGCCCACCATGCGGAACGACGTCAAGGAGTTCGTATTGGCCTGCGCGGTCTGTGCCCGCAGCAAGGCCTCTCACCAGGCACCCTCCGGGCTCTTGCAGCCACTTCCCATTCCGAGCCGTCCGTGGTCACATGTGGCGCTCGACTTCGTCACTGGTCTGCCCTCCTCCCAGGGGAACACCTGCCTTCTGACCGTGGTGGATCGATTCAGCAAGGGGGTCCACCTCGTGGCCCTCTCCAAGCTTCCCTCAGCGGCCGAGACGGCGGACCTCCTGACGCACCACGTGTTCCGCCTTCATGGCTTTCCCCAGGACATCGTCTCTGACCGGGGGCCCCAGTTCACCTCCCAGGTATGGCGGGCCTTTTGCAAGGGATTGGGGGCAACGGTCAGTCTCTCCTCTGGTTATCATCCCCAGACTAACGGGCAGACGGAGAGGATGAACCAGAGCGTAGAGTCTGCTCTTCGGTGTGTGGCAGCCGAGAGACCAGCATCCTGGAGCCGTTTCCTTCCCTGGGTTGAATACTCCATCAATTCAATGGTCAGTTCCGCCACCGGCCTCTCCCCTTTTGAGGTCTCCTTGGGCTACCAGCCCCCTCTTTTCCCCGCACAGGAGACGGAAGTGGCAGTTCCCTCCGTGCAGGTCCACCTCGACCGCTGCCGACGAGTTTGGGAGATCACCAGGACCGCGCTGCTCCGGACATCTGAGCGCGCCTGTCGTGGTGCCGACCGGCGCCGGGTTCCTGCGCCGACTTACCGCCCTGGGCAGAGGGTGTGGCTCTCCGCGAAGGACCTCCCGCTACGGTCCTCGGCCAAGAAGCTCGACCCCCGTTTCGTCGGGCCTTTCGAGGTCCTGAAGGTACTCAGTCCGGCGGCCCTGCGCCTGAAGCTTCCTGCATCCATGCACATCCACCCCGTGTTCCATGTCTCCCGGGTTAAGCCCGTCTCCCTCAGTCCCCTTATGCCTCCAGCTCCTGATCCGCCGCCTCCCGTGTTGGTGGATGGTCACCCCCAGTGGCAGGTCCGCCGGTTGATGGGCGTTCGTCGGCGGGGCCGGGGGTTCCAATACCTGGTGGACTGGGAGGGTTACGGCCCTGAGGAGCGTAGCTGGGTCTCCCGGCAGCTCATCGTGGATCCCGGCTTGATCACCGACTTCCATCGAGCCCATCCTGACGAGCCGGGTCGGCCTGGTCGCCGGGTGGCTCCCGTGGAGGGGGGGGTACTGTGAGGTTTCTGTCCTTGCTCTCTCTCTCGTTCTGTTCCTTTAACCACCTCGCTCTGTTTTCATTTGTTTTCTGTTATCAATTCAATTCCCTCATTCACACGCTTCTCCCCAGTGACGTCGTCAGAGACGTCGCTGATTGGTTCTCTCAGGTCCGCACGCTTTTCAATCACATTCCCCAGCTGTCACTGCTTGTCAATCAATCAATCCCGTATTATTTATACCCCGTTTCTCCACTCTAAGTTTGTTGGATCGTCTTGATTTTTCTCTGTTGCATTCTCCGTTTGCTACTGCTGCTGCTTTTGCTCTCTGTGCTTATCTCCAGGATAGTTCCAAGAAGCCTTCCTCTTGGACACCTTTCCCCGTGGCGCGCGCGCGCTCGCTCCGCTGTTGTTCCAGCACCATTACGCATTACGTCTGGGTGAGTTTTTATTGACTGTCTTGATCAAATCCGTTTTTCGTGTGTTAATATTACACTGAAGATTACCACCTTTTTGTCAGACAGTCACTCACCCAGCGATCCCTTTTTGTTTGTTCCCTCTGGGATAATATTTTTGGGACTTTTCATCTCCCTCTGTGTGTTGCTCACACCGAAGATATTATTCACTTTGGATTGTTTTTGGACTTCACTAACTGTGTGTATTACACGAAGATATTCACTTGGGATAGTGTTTGGAATTTTGCTCACTGTGTGTATTTACACGAAGATATTCACTTGGGGATTGTTTTGGAATTGTGCTCACTGTGTGTAATTACACGAAGATTAGTTCACCCTGTCCTCCTGCTCGTTCAACCTGCACCCTTGTTGACTCGTTCCCTCTCTCCCTCTCTCGGTCTCGCAACACATCGGAGATTCTGCCGAGAGAATTCTGCAGAGCGGTTCAGACGTCAACATCTGCTATTCCCAACTACCACCACGGGAGAAGCTGCAGAGCAGCAGAACATTTCCCCCTTTGCTTATGTACCTGTCTTGTTTGACTTGCCTATCCTGTACTCTTTATATTAGTCTCAAATAAACAAGCCCTTGTATTTGGCAACTCTGAATTCCTACTCTCTTGTGTCGTGCGTTTGGGGTCGGTGTCAAACCATAACAATTTGTCACATTCTCTACACGGCACAGAGTTGACTCCCACTCCTCTTCCACAGACTCCACATGGGTATCTTCCTGACTGAATCCTCTCTCCTTCACTCCCTGTTATCATCACCTTCGTCTTGTCCATATTTATCTTCATTCCCCTCTTCTTCATTCCATTAGTTTGTCAGAGGAAAGCAACAGTTGTGATGGGAGGATCAAGAAGATGGATACAGTACGTCAATTAACCACTTGATGGAAGGGAAAAGGAAAAAAACATGGTCTGGGTGAATACTCTTTTCTGAATGGCCGACTGGTGTGCATTAAAACCGTTTAATGCACATAGTTTGGCTCAAGTTTAATCTAAATTCATCTGCTACCCAACCTGCAACCATAGCTACATTCAAGAGCACAGCTGTCCTTGTTTTCAACTACGGCGAAACACAGCTTGATAAACTAACAACCAGGAAGGAAAACGCACAATGGCAAGTGCAAAACCTTCACCAAAGATTTACAAATGCTTTTATTTTATATTGTTGGCAAATGACCATGGCATAAACGGAAATAATCAACTTGTAGGTGTAGGTTTTAAGGCACTTGGCTGCATCCACGTCATGCCTTAAAACTTACTTTATTCTGAATACATTTGGGAATACCTCTCCTGCAGTACCTAATTTTTACATTTAGTACATTTTAGTTTTGTATATATTATATATGTTGTATTATTGTTTGGTCTTTTGCTGTTTTGTGAAGCACAGTCTCAGGAGGGTCACACAGAACCAAAGCATTTCACTCTAATGTACCGTATTTGTGACAAATACAACTTGAAACTGGCAGCAGAGTGTCCAAGACACAGCGGCACCCTGGGTCCCTTTAAATGTGACCTCTGACCTCTCCAATGAAGAGGAGGTCCTGTCCATGTTCTCTGCCATCAAGGCCCAGCACCAGGGTGTGGCCGTCTGCATCGACACCGCTGGCCTGGCTCACCCAGAGCCACTGTTGAGCGGCAACACCAGCGGCTGGCGGGACACCATGGGTCTAAGTGTGGAGGACTTCTTTTAAATAACAAGGACATTTTTAAGTGTGTCGCTTGCACAACATTTTCACAAGATTTATTTAAAAATATTTAAATTCATGGCACAATTCATAATTTAGTTAGAGCTGATCATATCTGTGGATGTCACTATAAAGTGACTGTTACACCGTTGCCACACAGTAAGTGTAAAGAGTAACTATAACCATATAATTATAACCTTAGAACTATGGCGTTTCTCAAGCATGTGTTTATCGTTATTGCAGCGGGAGTGCCAACATACCATTTTATATACGACCAATATTTTAAAATATGTTTTATTCTTATAATTATCTTCATGCTTATTATCCTAGGTGTCAAGGATAGACGGTAGACGGTTATTTGACAATAATGCAGCTGTCTGTCTGTCTGTCGTAATCTCTCTCTCTCTCTGTTGTAGCACGAGCGGACATCGCGTAGTTACCAGTGCCGATGTGCATTTCTACAGTGCCACCAAATGCGCCGTGACGGCCCTGACGGAGGGCCTGAGCCAAGAGCTACGTGACGGCCCTGACGGAGGGCCTGAGCCAAGAGCTACGTGACGGCCCTGACGGAGGGCCTGAGCCAAGAGCTACGTGACGGCCCTGACGGAGGGCCTGAGCCAAGAGCTACGTGACGGCCCTGACGGAGGGCCTGAGCCAAGAGCTACGTGACGGCCCTGACGGAGGGCCTGAGCCAAGAGCTACGTGACGGCCCTGACGGAGGGCCTGAGCCAAGAGCTACGTGACGGCCCTGACGGAGGGCCTGAGCCAAGAGCTACGTGACGGCCCTGACGGAGGGCCTGAGCCAAGAGCTACGTGACGGCCCTGACGGAGGGCCTGAGCCAAGAGCTACGTGACGGCCCTGACGGAGGGCCTGAGCCAAGAGCTACGTGACGGCCCTGACGGAGGGCCTGAGCCAAGAGCTACGTGACGGCCCTGACGGAGGGCCTGAGCCAAGAGCTACGCGAGGCTGAGACCCAATTAGAGTCACGGTAAGAGCTGTTATTAATTCCCCGTCTTTGTTTATAATCTTTTTTATCGAATAATAAAGACTTATCGTCCCCAATGTTGTCCATTCGAAGCATAAGAGAAGGAAGAAGTCGTTATTAGCAAACAAGAACACACACACACAACATGCAACATGGGACACACAGGAACACACACACAACACACAACATGCAACATGGGAGACACACAGGAACACACACAACACACAACGTGCAACATGGGAGACACACAGGAACACACACACAACACACAACATGCAACATGGGAGACACACAGGAACACACACAACACACAACATGCAACATGGGAGACACACAGGAACACACACAACACACAACGTGCAACATGGGAGACACACAGGAACAGGGACGTGCACAGGACTTTAGAAAGGCAGGTGCCCGTAATCATAAAAGGGCATTAATTATTAAATGTAATGCGAGCGCGCACAGCGCGCGAGCGCGATTTTTGGGGTTAATACAAGTCTATCATGGTACATTCAGTTTCACCGATAGATGTCACCAAAACTACATAGTGTCCCTTTAATAACACAATATGCGCTCCAGACCAACAGCTACGGGAGGGAGAGAGAGAGAGAGAGAGAGAGAGAGAGAGAGAGAGAGAGAGAGAGAGAGAGAGAGAGAGAGAGAGAGAGAGAGAGAGAGAGAGAGAGAGAGAGAGAGAGAGAGAGAGAGAGAGAGAGAGAGAGAGAGAGAGGGTATGCTGCATGTTTTCCTGCACTAGCAGCAGGGAGGGAGGGGCTGGGGACTGGGGAGGGCTGATCTGGCGACGTGTTTCACGAAAATATACAGTGCACTGCAAACCCGACATTTTATTTTGTTGGGCAAATACCTTACCTGATGTGTACTCTTGCTTTGTTTTAGTTGAAATAGTAACGGTAAAAAAAGAGGTCTCGACTCGAGTGTGAGGGCACTGTGAGCTCAACAACAGCTGGATATCAATTTCCTGTTCAGTGCACTGCTGGCCCTGCGCCAGCTGCGCGGTTTACATGTCTCATTGATCAACACCCACCCACGTGCTATGCCTATGCGTAAGGCTGGAAGGACCTATTATTTACGAGAGGGGTGGCATTTCTCTCTCTTTCTTTACCTAATATTTAGATTCTATCGTGACATCTTTCATTTGGAAGGGCAGGGCAGTATATATATATATATGTGCAACAGTTAAAAAAAAAAAAAAAAAAAAATGGGTGGCATAAAAAGGGCACTTTCTAATGAGAAATGAAAAAGGCAGGTGCCCGGGCACCCCTTCACCCCTATGTATGCACGTGCCTGCACAGGAACACACACAACACACAACGTGCAACATGGGAGACACACAGGAACACACACACACAACATGCAACATGGGAGACACACAGGACCACACACAACACACAACATGCAACATGGGAGACACACAGGAACACACACACAACACACACGTGCAACATGGGCGACACACAGGAACACACAACACACAACACACAACATGGGCGGCCAATGAAAGGCCTCTCTGACCCTTGACCCATCCCGTCGTCCTTCCCCCCCAAGGGCAGCCGGGAGCAGACATGGGTTGCGGTGTGGGACTGACTGCACCCCGGCCACCAATCCAAGTGCTCCTGTCCCGTCTTCGTTTTAACAGTTGCTGTTTTACCTGAATATTAATGTTAACCATTTAACTTAATTGAACTTTCTTTATGCAGATCGGAGATGTTCAAATGCGACCTGTGGAGCAGGTGTCACAACGGAAAGAAGTGACTCACGCTACGCACCTGGTAATGATTGAATTAATGCAATTAATCCTCATCGGTTTGGCATTTATTTCTAACAAACTGATTTTTTTAACTGATTATATTTTTTATTTTGTTTTCATCTGATCAGATTTGCACAGTGTTATGGTATTTCCTAGACCTTTTTGCGGATGATTGATGACTGACATTTCTATACATTTCACTTGAATCCTAATAAAGATTTCAACAGTAGTTTTCGACTCCTCTTAACTATCGGCTATATGCCTCTCTCTCTAATCTGTGCTGGTTTAATTATTGACCAAAATGAAAAGTGGATAAACTATGAACTATGAGCTCCAGTCAGACTATAATATATAATATTGACTATATTCACACAGTGGCCATTTTGCTCTTATGTCATGATCAGGTTGGGATTCCTTTCCACCAGTTCCCACTCATGAAAGAAAAAATGTAAGGAAGGAATCCCAACCTGAGCATGGTACAACAGCCAAATGGCTGCTGTGTGAATAATAATAATAATAATAATAATAACAATAACAATAATAATAATAATAATAATAATAATAATAATAATAATAATAATAATAATAATAATAATAATAATAATAATAATAATAATAATAATAATAATAATAATAATAATAATAATAATAATAATAATAATAATAATAATAATAATAATAATAATAATAATAATAATAATAATAATAATAATAATAATAATAATAATAATAATAATAATAATAATAATAATAATAATAATAATAATAATAATAATAATAATAATAATAATAATAATAATAATAATAATAATAATAATAATAATAATAATAATAATAATAATAATAATAATAATAATAATAATAATAATAATAATAATAATAATAATAATAATAATAATAATAATAAATTGAATTTGTATTGCACTTTTTGTTCGCTGGGATCCCAAAGTGCTACAGGGTTAAAACATAGTTGAAAAATAAAATAGTTATTAGTAAAACAAATAAAATACAGAATAAAAACAAGATAAAAATAGAATATAGTTTTAAAAACATAGTATAAACAGAAAATTTAAAACAACAACACAAGAAAATAAAAATAAAAAGCTAACAGTCAAAGGCCTTTTTAAACAGATGGGTTTTCAGGCCTGTTTTAAAAGAGTCCAGGCTCTGTGGTGCCCTCAGCTGGATGGGGAGGCTGTTCCACAAGCGTGGTGCAGCCGTGCAGAAGGCTGGGTCACCCATGGTGCAGAGCCGGGTACTGGGGACCTGAAGGAGCAGGCTACCTGCAGATCTGAGGGTCCCCCAGGGTGCAGAGCCTGGTACTGGGGACCTGAAGGAGCAGGCTACCTGCAGATCTGAGGGTCCCCCAGGGTGCAGAGCCGGGTACTGGGGACCTGAAGGAGCAGGCTACCTGCAGATCTGAGGGTCCCCCAGGGTGCAGAGCCGGGTACTGGGGACCTGAAGGAGCAGGCTACCTGCAGATCTGAGGGGCCCCCATGGTGCAGAGCTGGGTACTGGGGACCTGAAGGAGCAGGCTACCTGCAGATCTGAGGGTCCCCCAGGGTGCAGAGCCGGGTACTGGGGACCTGAAGGAGCAGGCTACACAAAGCAACAAACATAAAATAAAACATAAAACAATTGAATAAAAGCACACAATAAAACAGTACAATGTGTCACATAAAAAAGGCCAGTCTCTCAAAGACGGTTTAAAAAACAAAAGCCAGAGCAAATAGATGTTTTGAGGCGTGATTTAAACACCTGCAGAGTGGGGGCCTGCCTAACATGCAGAGTGGGGGCCTGCCTAACATGCAGAGGCAGCTCATTCCAGAGCTTTGGGGCTGCCACAGCGAAAGCACGGTCCCCCCTAAGCTTCAGCCTGGAGTTTGGAACGGCCAAGAGGAGCTGGTCAGAGGACCTGAGGGACCTTTGGTCAGAGGACCTGAGGGACCTTAGAGGAACATAGGGTTCCAGCAGGTCTGAGAGGTAACCCGGTGCCAAGCCGTTCAAACATTTAAAAACAAACAGTAAAACCTTAAAATCAATCCTAAAATGCACAGGAAGCCAGTGGAGGGCAGCCAGCACAGGGGAAATGTGCTCCCGCTTTCGCGTTCCCGTCAGCAGACGAGCAGCGGCGTTCTGCACCAACTGCAAACGAGAGAGGGAGGCCTGACTGACGCCCACGTACAGGGCATTACAGTAATCAAGGCGAGAGGTCATAAAAGCATGGATAACCGTTTCAAAAACGGAACGGGATAAAAAAGGTTTGACCTTGGACAGCCTCCTAAGTTGTAAAAAACTCTTTCCCACCACAGCATTGATCTGTTTGTCCAACTTTAGGTCACAATCAAATTTTACACCTAGGTTGGTGACTGTTGGCTTCACAAAAAGTCCAAGAGGGCCCAAGTCACCAGGAGGAGACACATGACCATTGCTGGGACCAAACACCATGACCTCTGTTTTACTGTCATTGAGACAGAGACAGTTTGATGCCAGCCATGTCTTAACATCATCAAGGCATGCTAATAGTGGTTTTACAGGGTTGCTAGTGTTTCTTTTTAATGGCATGTAAATCTGGCTGTCATCTGCGTAGCAGTGAAAGGAGACGCCATGCTTTCGAAGTATAGGCCCCAAGGGGAGCAGATACAACATGAATAAAATTGGCCCGAGAATTGAGCCCTGGGGAACCCTGCAGGGGAGAGGTGCTGTGGAGGATACAGCGTCGCCCAGGCTAACACAAAAGCTTCTCTCAGACAAATGAGATCTAAAAAACTCCAGGGCCCTCATTCATCAACGTGTTCTACGCACAGATCTGTGCTTACCCTGTGCGTACGATCATTTCTAAGCAAAGAGTGGGATTCATCAATTTCGATTTGAACTTGACTCCGTGCTTACATCTACGCACAGGTCAGACCAGGCGTACCTGGCGCCCAGTGGTAGAATATCGTTACTACGCATAAGCACTCCTCAGTCCTGCATTAGTTTCAAGGCGGAAATAAGCTTCCGTGCATTAGTGTTCAACTTCTGTATGACCCGTAATTCATTATAGTTCATTGTGAAATAGCGACAGTAGTGTAATTATAACGGGCTCACACGCGAACAAGAGGTTGGCCTGCTTGTTTGGCACGGGGGGGCAGACGCAAAACACCAACCTCCAAACGCGATTAGATATTGTTTCAAATAAAAAGCAAATTATTTTGTGTCATGTTTCCAAATAAGATTGGTCACGAAATGCTTTCTACTTCAATTTGTTGGTTAGAATAGATTACCTCCGTTGAAACTTCACTGAGACTAACAGTCTATTTGTGAGCTCCCGCACAGATGTGATGATAATAATAATAATAACAATAATAATAATAGCTTCATTTTATATAGCGCCTTTCAAGAGACCCAAGGTCGCTTTACATAGATAGGGGGGGGGGGAATAACAAAGTAACAAACATAGTGGACAGACACACAACATATATGATGATGGAATTCATTCAAGATCCTCTCCACCCTCGGGTCTTTGCCACCGCGGCACGGTCCATCGTGATATTGGAGATGGATCGAGCAATAGACTGTTACTGTAGCTGTCAAAGCTCCATCACAAATGCAGTTATGTGAATAGAAAGGGATTCCACTCAGTCAATGTTGCGATGCGCATTTGCCTGATACATGTTATTGCTGGATGCCGGGAGGAAGGCGATGCTGAATGTTTTCAATTCATTAAATAAAACGGATACTTTTTGCAAGGGTTTACTGACTGTCATACAAATAATCAACCAACTACATACTGTAACTCTTCAGTGCACGTTCTTATTTACATTGTGACAACAGCCTTGTGAGTTCCCGCAGTGACCCGCACACAGACATGATGGAATTCAAGTTCATGTTTGTATTGATCACATATAGGCAGGCTACACATGGCGTATCTGCTACATCATACATGGCAGTAAGATTCATTGTTCTTGTATATGCTCTCGTATTATTGTTTATGTAGGCTACCCAATACTGACATCAAAATAGATTGTAGTATGCCTCTAGAAATCATATGCAGCAGGTAGAAAATTGACGGGAGATCCATCGCGATTTGGAATCAAATTGAGGAGAACTTTAATCCCTGGGTATTAATCAAACAACACGGGAAAAGGCAGTCATATTCCAGCGCGGTCTTTATTAGCCGACAACAAAATAGATGCCTCTAAAAATCATATAGCCAATCGAACACAACTAATAAAGGCATTCATATTACAGCACGGTTATAATGACACACAACCAACGCCAAACAGTGGTCAACGAACGGTCTTTATTAGTATTTTGAGCTGTCCAGGCAGAATTGCAGCAATGGTCTTAGGGAGCCGTTGATATCTGACATCACCATTTACAAATCCGCCTTTTATTTATCCCATAATACGCGATAGTGTCTTCTTGGTTCGACAGCAGTGAATTCTCCGTGGAGTTTCTCAGGGTGCCGTTCGGGTCAGTCCATTATTTCACATCCCATGGGGGGTGTTTCCTCACTTTCATGACCATATATGGATAATCATGCACGAGCATTGACGGTAGAACAAAGTGGTATTCATCAACACGGAGGAGCATAGAGCCTGCGTACGCAGTGTGTGATGAATCCCGACTTCCCTGTGCGTACACTAGTTCTACATTCCGTGCTTACGTGTGGAAATAGAACATGTTCTACGTCCAGATTGATGAATGAGGGCCCAGGGCTTGGCCTTTAATGCCAACCCAGTGCTCCAGACGGGAGAGCAGAATATTGTGATCCACTGTGTCGAAGGCAGCAGTGAGATCTAAAAGTACGAGGATAAGGGAGTCACCAGAGTCAGTGGCCAGAAGGATATCATTAAAAACTCTTAAAAGTGCAGTCTCGGTACTGTGCAGTGCTCTAAAACCGGATTGGAAAACCTCCAGAATGCCATGTGTGTCAAGGAAAGACATTAGTTGGACAAGTACAATTTTTCCCCAAATTTTGGTTAAAAACGGGAGCTTGGAGATAGGCCTGAAATTAGAGAGGACAGAGGCGTCCAGGCTAGGCTTTTTAATAAGCGGTTGCACCACAGCATGTTTAAAATTTACAGGTATATCACCCGCAAGGCTGTTATTCATGATTGTTAGGACATTTGGTCCTATGACCCTGCTGACCTCTTTGACGAGAAGGACGTCTAGGGGGGAGCCTGAGGGCTTCATGATGATTTGAATGATGATGATGAATGATTTCCTCTAGCTGAGCAAGGTACACAGGCTCAAACTGGCTAAAGGTGGCAGGGCAGGTAGGTGACAGTAGTGGAATGGTCACATGTAGGGATGGACGTGCTAGCTCTACTGTTGGCAACTTTTTCAATAAAAAACTGGATAAAAAGCTCACATGTTTCAGTGGAAGCTTCAAGACAAACAGGCTGGGGGACATCAAGAATATGATTAATCGTTTTAAAAAGAACACAAGGCTTGTGGCAGTTGTTTAAAATTATATCAGAAAAATGCTTTGTTTTTTCAGCCTTAACAGTTTGCTGATATGTGATATCTACACCAGCTGTCCCTCAAAATGTCGAAAGACACCTGCAGCTTGTCCTTTTTCCAACAATGGATGGTATGGATGAAGACTGAACCTGGTGAGGGGTGCCAATGAGAAGTGCCTCAGTTTTTTTGCTGTTTAGTTGGAGGAAGTTGCTGTTCATCCATATCAATATGGTCAATGGGATACCTTAAAGCATTTCTAATAATAGATCTTTCTTATAATGTGTTTCATGTTCTCTGCTGTATTTGGTGACAAAGCACTCTTAACAGGAGTCATCTGATGAAGTGGAGTATCATTCAACGTGAGGAAACTTTACATGACATTTCTACAGAACAGTCATTAGCTTTAATCGCACCCTATAGGAGATACAGTAAGTTGGTCCACAGTCCTCTCCCAGCCAACAGAACAAGCCCAACGGGGGAAAAAGAAATACTGATCCTAAAGAAATACTCCTTCTCTGAGGTGAGCACCTTAGATACTCTGTTGTAAACTCCGCCCCACTGTATATTTTATCCTGGTTATTTATTATTATTATCACTATTATTATTTTAATTTTATTTTATTTATAATTTTTTAGCTTTCTTTTTGCCTGTTTTCGATTTAGTTTAGTTTTTGTCTTTATTGTTTTTTCTCGTCCCTGTTCAAGTTCAGTCCTGTCCGTGTCTCGTCACGTCCCACAAAAGCAAAATAATAATCATGGTGATATGTGATATATTGATAATCAACCTTTGCTTCTCTGCACCACCATATGTTTCACCAATAAAAGATATATATATAAAAAGAAAAGAAAAAAAGAACAAGCCCAACGGTTCTTTCAAATGTGGCCAGTATATAGTCATGTTTATTTTAGTCATATTTTATCTTATTTGTATTCTATGCAAATTGTATTGTATTTATATGATTGGATGCTGCTATGGTTGAGGAACCACAACAAAGTGAATTGCACTCTTTCTTTGCTGTAAGGCACTGAACGACGTGACAATAGAGGAATCTGAATGACTGCAGAAGTACATCACAAAGTCTTTCTTGGGACTCTGCAGCGAATACCAAGCTAATCATTTCATTAACTGCAAGAGTGCCGTCGTCTACAGGTTGGAATGTCCGCGCTGCAGATAGTTTGATGTGGGCTGGACAGAGACACGTCTCCAGGAGCGCTTGGCGGAACACAAGTGGGCCTGTTCCGTTGGTGTTGGTCAGGGTCCCACGGTGCCACTCCTGACACCAGAGTGACCCATCTTCCACTCTCCAAGCCACGGGCATCGATCACATCTCCTCCTCAGACGGGAAAGGGGACCGTGACGTGAAGCTTAACCAGAGAAGGGGTTAACCTTCTGTAGTGTGGTAGTGAAAGGGTTAACCCTTTGTAGTGTGGTAGTGAAAGGGTTAAGGCAACCAAGGACCCGGGGCTAAGTTAATAATTATATGGATTCCACTCCTTTTCCATGAACTTGTGTCTTTTCACTACTTCCTTCCTGTCTTCTATAGTATACTGCCATCTGGTGTCTTTTTGTAGACTGAGTGCTACGTGACTAAATTATATAATGGGGCCCCGGGTTTATTGGTTTTAGACTAGTGATGGAATGGTAACGTGACCTCTGTTGCTTCTTTGAAAATGTCTTCTTGAAAATGTCTACAGTTCTGTCTGCCTCGCGGTTTCCATGATGACTGCTATGGGCAGCCCAAGACTGTGGCAGTGTGGTGTATCAATGCTTTATGTAGAAGCCAAAACCGACATGTTAGAAATTCTATTATTTATGGTAATGGTGTGGTATTCATGTTTGAACACTAGGGGGCACACCACCTCTTATTATAAGAGGCTCTGTGATCAGAGCAACATCATGCACCTGCTAGGAGACACATTTTCCTACCTGTTTCACTGTTTCATTGAAACATTTTATTAACAGATTGCAGAATGGGTACAGTACAGTACAGCTCAATATGGGTGCAAGGTGCAAGCATAGGGAGGGGGGGTTTGGACATTTACGGGGGCCAGTTTCTAATTGCAGCCACCCGTAGGTGGACACAGGAATTGTCTCCTGGAAGGTATGATTTGACCCAGAAGACAGAGGAAGAAGAGAGTGACTTTGAAAAACATTATTCCCAATGCCCCTGTGTTGTTTGAATGAGAGAAAAACAAGATATTGATTAGTATAACATTTAGGAGGCATTTTGAGGGTTAGTTTGTAAAAATGCCATGAATCTTTTAATACATTTTCTATTTAAATTTGAGTCAGGCGTCATACATGTATAATTCTGCTTTATTCCCATTGTTTTGACAGTTTTGTTTCTTGAGGTGGCATTTTCATAGCAAAGTTCTAACACTGATAAACTCTGAGGTAAGATGATTCCATTATAACATACATGTTTGCGTGTGCCTGCACATGTAACCGGTCTCGTATTGCTCTGCGTTGTGTTTCAAATTCCGATTCGACCCGTTAAGGGATTGCCCTGAGTGGGAGTTTCTCACAGACACACACGTGTACACACACACACACACACACACACACACACACACACACACACACACACACATATGATAAGCATGCACCAAACATACACTGAAGCTACTCTGTGTATAAATTCTGAGCTCAGCTGGTGCATAGCTGTCTGTGACAGATACATATGAGGCAATATTACATCAGCTAGAGTGCATTATGTCAGATCACTAAAATGACAAACCATTCTCTAAAAACCACTGATTTAATTTACAGCTAGATCTTTGAGGCTCACTCGCACGAACAGTAACAAACTATTGTCATGTTAACGTCTATCGATGTTACTACAATAATTACATATTGACAGGCTTTGAACAAGAATGCTTTGAACAATACCTGCTGTGTTCAACAGGTTTCATGCACTACAGTGAACATATTCAAACGCCTTACCGTTATAATCTGTGCTTGTTCTGGTCCAGTCAATGTATTTTCACATGAAAGCCAGCTCAAAAAATACAGAGTCAGAAAACATCTCCTGCTCCGTTTCTACCAGGCCATCATACAAAGCATCCTCACCTTCTCCATAACTGTTTGGTACAGCAGTCTGGACACTCACTCCAAAAACAATCATCAAAGAATCATCAATAAATCCTCCAAAATAATCCGCACCCCCCTCCCTTCTCTCGAATCACTCCACCGCCAAATCACAATCAGGAGAGCCAGAAAAATCATCTCTGACCCCACTCACCCAGCACACCACATCTTCCAGCTGCTGCCCTCCGGGAGGTTGATTGATTGATTGATTGAAAAGTTTATTAACAGATTGCAGAATGGGTACAGTACAGTACAGCTCAATACATACAATTGTTAAGGGGATGCAGACCAGAGAAAGACTTTCGTCTTGTTTCCATCAGGGTCCTCCATTTTCAATTCATCATATGACATACACGACATACAGATAGACAGTACTGCTACATCTATACATTTATGACATACCAGATTTTCAAATACAGTACTGTTTGTGATACTAAAAAAATCCAGAAAAAGAGTGTATATACATTTGACATAGAAACTGTGCATTGGGGGAGGTTGGGTAGGTGGGGTGGGGCTGTACATTGGAGGTGGGGGGGGGGGGGGGGGGGGGTTGGGTACATTGGAATACTGACAAAGCCATGCTTGGTCTTTATTGTACAACTGGGTTAGGACATTTGTAGGGGCCAGTTTTGAATTGCAGTCTCCCGTAGGTGTTCTTTGAGAGTGTTTTTGAAGGTGGGTAGTGATTCACATTCCTTTACAGCTTTGGGTAGGGCGTTCCACATTGTTGTGGCATAATTGCGAAACGTGTTTAGTCCCTTGTTTGAGCCGAATCTGGGTTTAACATGATTTGTGGAGCTCCCTCTGGTGTTGTGATCGTGGTATTCACTGACCTTTGGGAAGTATTTTGACATGTACATGGGTACCTTGGTCGTGTAGTGTATCTTGTAGACCAGGCCCATTGCAAGTTGCTGTACTCTGTCGTCTACTCTAAGCCATCCTAGGTTGGCAAAGTGTGCAGGGGTGAGGTGGGTTCTAGGAGTCAGGTCAAGCAGTAGTCTGACTAGTTTGTTTTGAGATGTTTGTAATTTGGTTTTTAGTGCCTTTGAGGTGCTTTGGTACGATGAGGTGCAAGCATAGTCGTAGTACCCTTGAATGAGTGCTCCTGCCAGGAGGCGCTACAGATCCCTGACCACCAAAACATCCCGTTTCAAAAACAGCTTCTTCCCCACTGCCATACGGACACTGAACTCCCTGTAGTACCCCCCCCCCCCCCAACCCCCCTTACCTCTGCTGACATGGACATAAACTCTGAACTGTAATCTATGTAATTGTGTTTTCTTCTAACTGCATGTAGTATGTACGTTGTAAGTGATGTTATATGTTCTATGTTTTATGTTGGAACTGCAATGCACTGAAACCAAATTCCACCAGCCTGGCTGGGTGGTCATTAAAGAAATTGATTGATTGATTGTGTACAATGTTTTGAAATACGGGATGAAAATCATGGAATCACTGTTGGCAGGGTGAGAGAGGCAGTCAGAGGGGGAGGAGCCACAGAGAGCTACTGTACGAGTGCAGTGTCAGTCAGACAGAGGGGGAGGAGCCACAGAGAGCTACTGTACGAGTGCAGTGTCAGTCAGACAGAGGGGGAGGAGCCACAGAGAGCTACTGTACGAGTGCAGTGTCAGTCAGACAGAGGGGGAGGAGCCACAGAGAGCTACTGTACAAGTGCAGTGTCAGTCAGACAGAGGGGGAGGAGCCACAGAGAGCTACTGTACAAGTGCAGTGTCAGTCAGACAGAGGGGGAGGAGCCACAGAGAGCTACTGTACGAGTGCAGTGTGTCAGTCAGACAGAGGGGGAGGAGCCACAGAGAGCTACTGTACGAGTGCAGTGTGTCAGTCAGACAGAGGGGGAGGAGCCACAGAGAGCTACTGTACGAGTGCAGTGTGTCAGTCAGACAGAGGGGGAGGAGCCACAGAGAGATACTGTACGAGTGCAGTGTGTCAGTCAGACAGAGGGGGAGGAGCCACAGAGAGCTACTGTACGAGTGCAGTGTGTCAGTCAGACAGAGGGGGAGGAGCCACAGAGAGATACTGTAATATGTCACAAGGCCATGTGGCGGAGATGATGCTCTGTGTCCTCAAGTGCCCCTGAAACCATGTTGAACCTCTGGGCCGTATTAAC
This sequence comes from Notolepis coatsorum, assembly GCF_963971535.1. Classification (NCBI taxonomy): domain Eukaryota; kingdom Metazoa; phylum Chordata; class Actinopteri; order Aulopiformes; family Paralepididae; genus Notolepis; species Notolepis coatsorum. Next base: position 322,235,463 of record NC_140165.1, on the reverse strand, counting down.
GACGCCTCATAACACTAAAGCTGCTCCTAGTGGTGAACATGTTCCCCTTGAAGGAACACACGTTTATTATACCCATATACAGACATCATCTATCAACTATTACTGGCTTTATGATGCATGGCTTGTTGCCAGACTCAATGTGTCTGTTCAGTTGGCAGCCTAGATAACCACAGAGCCAGAGCTCCTAGAAAGAATCCTGCTTGATATATTCAATTTGTTTTTTTGTATTGAGTTTGATTGAGTTAGCCTGAGTGACGGGTTGAAGTTGTGTACTTCTCAGGGGAGATTTAAAAAGGCCCGAAAGGATAAAATAATTCAGGAGTACAGTTTTGAGTAAAACATCAAACTTTTAAATTTTTTTTTATAATAAAAAAATAAATAATTATCTTGCAGAATATTTTAAGTTTTTCTTTCTTATATTAAAGTATATTTTGTTTTTAAGAATTGTAAAGGATAGGCAAAAATAAGCATGTGCTTCAGCCTATTCCTTTTTTTGGTCATTGAGTTGGGATTTTGTGTGTGAGCTTACTTTGAATATGTACATTTGTGATTTTTATTTTTATTTTGAATTTTTTTGAATTCTTTTGACCAAATCTTTTTATTTTCAATTTTCAAACATGAAACAACACAACTCACAACACAATAATAACAATAATACATAAAAGACATCCAAGAACATAAACTAACACAACACTGATTAGACAAAAGGTTGTCACCAAGTAAAAGTATAATAAAATACACACACTGAGCTGTCAGCAGCTAGAGGCCAGGCTCCCACAGGTGTCTCCAGCTGCCTGGGGCCTCGTCCTGCACACTGAGCCGTCAGCAGCTAGAGGCCAGGCTCCCACAGGTGTCTCCAGCTGCCTGGGGCCTCGTCCTGCACACTGAGCCGTCAGCAGCTAGAGGCCAGGCTCCCACAGGTGTCTCCAGCTGCCTGGGGCCTCGTCCTGCACACTGAGCCGTCAGCAGCTAGAGACCAGGCTCCCACAGGTGTCTCCAGCTGCCTGTGGCCTCGTCCTGCACACTGAGCCGTCAGCAGCTAGAGGCCAGGCTCCCACAGGTGTCTCCCATTTAAATGAATGCTGGGTAAGCATCAACGTACGAAGATGGACAAAGACGCTGAGTTTTCCTGCGGGAGTTCTCCGAGGAAGACACAGACCCACCCATCAGAGCGCCAAACCAGCTTCAAGCCATCCCTCTGGGAGGGCGGAGACTATCACGTGCTTCCTCCGACACATGTGTAGCCAGCCCACCGCTTCTTTTCACCTGGCAGCGCGGACTCCCACTGGGGGAGCGTAACGTGTGGAAGGGTCACACTACCTCCCTCCAGATCCTTCCCTCGTTGTGCAGGCGCCCCGACCGAACTGTAGGAGTCGCTGTTTACAACGACCAGGACCCACCCTCACCGGCTTCCCCACCCTCTAACACTGCCAATTGTGTTAGTATGGATGCTCGGCCAACCCGGAAGCACCAGTGGCGGCTCGCCACCGGGGGTGCTAGGGCGCCGACCCACCTGTTAAATGAGAGAAGAAGAAAAAAAAACTTTTTTGTTTTTTGTTTTATAGCCCTATAAATAATATAAACATGTTTAAAATGAATAATATTTACTCATTTTAAGTATGTTTGTGTTTCCAATGCACAATATAACTTAATTTTACAAAGATTAATAATAGTTTTCCTGAACAGGAAGTGACGATTCTGTCTGATATAGACCTTTTCATTACCGTAGCCGGAGGCATTTCTCCTCGCCGTATTTCTCTCTGGGCTAGGCGCAATTGCGCCTGGAGTGCGCGTGCCCGCCGTGCACTGGTTCATCGCTGTATCCGTCGCAGCCACGCGATTTGCGTTGAATATGATGTATTATGATGGAACTCGGGCGCTGGTTTGAAACGACCTAGCAAGCAGCCGAGCGTCTAAAAGCTCTCTGATTGGCCGATGCGGTACTTTCCGTAACCGCAGTTTGCAACATGAGTTTATGCTGTTGTTGTGTTGTGTGATGCAGATATTTGTCTTGGAGCGTGATGGCAAGTTCTTTCAACGGTTAGGCTTAGGCACTCTTTCAAAGTTGGTTAAGGTTAGAGTTTGTCTTAGAGCATGGCGATAGAACACCAGGTAGTTTGCAGGCTGTTCGAGGCGGACATGGACAAAGGCACTCAGTACTTGTTGGCTAGTAACAAGCTATATTATGGATGCAGTGTGGAGGGACATGCATGGACAATGGATGGACATCAACACAGGCTGGATGGACAATGCCATGGAGTGGATATACTTTATCAACAAGCCAACAACAAGGTAGATTAGCGATCTTAACTCTAGTTTAATACATGATACGTTGTCTACTGATGCCGCATAATATCAACAGCTGATTCGTTGTAACATTACAGCTTTCAGCTAACGTTAGCTACTGCTAGCTGTTAGCTCCGTTAGCTTAGCTGGCCACTTTTATAATTACTGCATGGAAACGGAGTAACGTTAACGTTTAAACGTTATGTCGAGGTCATACAATACTACAGTCGACATAAGGTTAACGTTACCCCGTTTCCATGAAGTGTTTAAATAGCAGCAATCTTGTTGAAAATGTAACGTTACTAAAATGCTCTCTCTCTCTCTCTCTCTCTCTCTCTCTCTCTCTCTCTTTCTTTTGGATTGAAAATACGTGGATTATGGCTTGTTCAATATCGTCTATGTTTGAATGAATGAATGAATGAAAACTTTATTAACAGGTTGCAGAATGGGTACAATACAGTACGGCTCAATACACACAATTGTTAAGGGGATGCAGACCAGAGAAAGACGTTTGTCTTGTTTACATCAGGGTCCCAGATTTTCGATTCATATCGATAGTTTAATAGCTAGCCTTGGCTCGTTTAACAATATGCAAAATATGTGTACAGCCCTGTACTCATACTGAAGTTATTCTTGGTATATAATACTACATTATACTAGGTCTGATTGTGTAACGAATCGATTCCACGTCGCGCTGTGTGTGAGAGAGAGAAGGAGAGAGAGGGAGAGATCTGCGTGTGTTTGGAGACGGAGCGAGTTTTGTTTCTAACTTTTCTATTTATATATTGTGTTTCAAGTTGTGAATTAGACTATACTTTATTTGACTGGTTGTGTGTTGTTGTAGTAACAGCTGAGCGACTCGTTCATAAGAGCCGATTCATTGCCGTGAGCGTGAGTCGAATCGCTCACGTCTTGCCATGAGTCGGTTGCGTGGTACTGTACATGTTTGCAAAATGTTTTGGTATAGCGCCCCTAGTGGAGAGAGAACCAGCAGCCGCTACTGGGAAGCACCACAGCTGGATTCGATCCCATTGTGGTGGTAGACAGACGCTTAGTCCGCTGCGCTACCCGGCCGCCCTATAAATGTATGTTATGGCAATTCATGATGTATTTTTGTAAGTTTGGGTCCCGGGGAAACACCAAATTTCTCTTTTGGGTCTCGAGCTGAAAAAGTTTGGGAACCCCTGGTCTAGGGGTATGATTCTAGCTAATAGCAGGAGATCATCATTAATGATGAATGTCTTAAGACTCCACTGTGATGAATATCTTAGACTCCACTGATTAATGATGAATGTCTTAAGACTCCACTGATGAATGTCTTAAACTCCACTGGGTTGATGAATGTCTTAAGACTCCACTGGGTTGATAATGTCTTAGACTATGAATGTCTTAGACTCCACTGGCCCAGTGGAGTCTTAAGACATTCATCAACCCAGTGGAGTCTAAGACATTCATCATCCCAGTGGAGTCTTAAGACATTCATCAACCCAGTGGAGTCTAAGACATTTGTTCCTATTTTATGTTTGCCTGGTTTAATTGTGGGAGGTTCCCGGTTCGAGCAGGTTGGCACCTTGCATGGTTGCCTCCGCCGTCGGTGTGTGAACGTGTGAGTGAACGTGTGAAGTCTCATGGCCGGTACAGAGAGACTCAGAAGGAGCTTCTATCCCCAGGCCATCAGGATGCTCAACGACAATAACACTATTTAACAGCACACACATCCACACGCACACACTCACTTTAAATAAACACTCACCATAACAACACCCACTTTACCCACTTTAACACACTTTATATTTATTAGCAAAGAGATTTGCACTACAATTCATACCTCATTGCACCTTACCCTAAGTTGTACCTGATTACATTGCTGCATTGTACCTCACTGTTACTCCTTTTTTACTCTGTATTGCATATATGTGTATTAATTGACTGAACACTTTTTGTTTATGTACTCTTGACTTTTTCTATTTTATACTTTTTATCTATTTTATCTAGCACACTCTCAGGAGCTCATACAGAAAAAAGCATTTCATGGAAAAGTATTCTGTATTTTACTGTGACTACTATTAAAGAAACTTAAACTTGAAACTTCACCAATGTATTGAACATAGATTCATTCATTCAAAGGTTCGTTTCAGTTCCCTCTGTTGGCGAAATAGGAAGCTGCTAAACAAACCTGTTTTGTGTGGATGTAAAGCAATGTTTTGAATTCTGTTTGTTTTGTAATATATATCACTGATTCTTGAGAGTTGGGACAAAACATGTCCTACATAGAAAAGTCTAATTTATATAAAAAATAAAGAAATTCATAATGAGTGATATACTCACAAAGTTACATCTAAAGGTATTGTGTATACTGATGTTATGTTTTAGCACATATATATGTTTTTTGGGGGATATTTGTTTAAATGTATAATCTGTGGTTAGAAGCTCCCATGTTAATTATCTTGTCCTCAGCAAGGGGTTACATTATTGACCAGCCCAAAAAAGCTTGAAAGACCTCTCCACTTGTGAAAACATACATATCAAATCAAAGATAAGGGTTATACATGTATAAAACAATGCATGCCATGAAACTCAAATAATATTGCCCATAGAAATCTACCTATCAAAGTTGTGTCCTCAGTTTATGTCAACTCTGTCAGACCTTTTCATAAACCTAATTAAATCAGGCAATAGCATGGCTAGCTCTATCCCTGAGGACCCCTTTTCCTTCCCCTGAATGTGGTGAATGCAACACTACCACACATGGTCTGGTAAGTTTTACACTTTTTGATATTTTAGACAAACAATGTCAATATTCCGATGGTCACAGCTGGAACATGTCAACACCGTCTCTCCGTTATTATACTTTTAAAAAAACAATAGTGGATTGAATTCAAGTGTTTCAGTGAGATTATTAAGACAGCTAGCAACTGCCAAAAAACTAGCTAGCTGTAGTGCACAATACAGGCTTGGAGGGAAAATGTGTGCCCTTTTGTCAACTCCGTCAGACGTCAACTCCATCAGATTGTGTGTCTGACGGAGTTGACGTGTAAACTGATGGAGTTGACAAATCCATCAATAACCTCATAATATGCTATTATTATACTATTTTTGAACATGGTAAAGGATTTAAATGTTATTTCAGAGTTTTATCTGCACAGAAGTGTGCATATAATAGCATGCATCAGAGCATGGGCAGGCTGTGGTCTGCTTATTGAATAATTGTCTTACTTTCCCAGCACATGTGTTAATAAATAAATATAAATATATCACTTGTCTATGTTGATTGATTGATTGATGTAAAATATGGTGCAGTGTGTAGTTTTCACTACCAAACATCTACACTCTTGCCTCTTATAGAGCGGGGAACGAGTTCCATGTTGCCCTTTCATATCCCAGAAGAGATACAAGACAGAAGAAAACAAGTTATTCTTGTTATTATACTGTTTACTTAGATCATCAGAGCAGAGGGGCACGGTGGTAAACTGTGGATATTTGTTAGGTTTTAGTGAGTTGTTCCTATATGTCTGGGAGTGCTTGCATTCTTTCATTTATTTGCATTTCTTTTAAATTTGTTGGACCTTATGGTGTTCTTGTTCTGTTCTTGACTTATTGTTATGTTTCTTCTTGACTTGTTTAAAGAAGACGTGTACGGCCCATGGGGACATTAACGTGTGTTGTCGGGCCTTACAAATAAATTTGATTTGATTTGATTTCATCTTAATATCTTTATAATAATTCTTAATATAGGACTGGTCCATGCGTGTCTAGATTGCTGCATCATCCTTTCTCTGACTTTCCATCCATAGTGTAATACATTATGGTATGGAGTGATCAACAGGATAATTCTTTGCTAGTCAGTTGTCACAATCTTATCAGTTGTAGTTAAGGCTGTCAAAGTTAACACGGTATTAACGCGTTATCGCCCGATTCTATTAACGCCACTATTTTTTTTAACTCACGATTAACTTTTAAGATTATTATTTTTGTATTACTAGACTTCACTCAGGTGTATTATTGATGCTCTCATTGATACTATGTTTGTTTCTGAAGTGTGTGTGTGTGTGTGTGTGTGTGTGTGTGTGTGTGTGTGTGTGTGTGTGTGTGTGTGTGAGATATATATAGAGAGAGAGGGGGGTGAGAGAGATAAGGAAGGGGCAAGAGAGAAAGAGAGCCGGGAGAGTGTGAGTGTGAGAGAGAGAGAGGGGGGGTGTGTGATTACTCAGCCCTTGTGTGGGTGAATGTAACAAGTTCCTAACGTTTTCTTTCCCCTATTATTTCATGCACACTTTATTCATTGTTTTAAATTATTATTTTCTTTTAAGTTATTTTGTGCATCACTCTGTTTTGAATTTGATGCAAATTTGCAATGCATGAGGGTCATCCTTTTGTGTTAAATGGCTGCATAAAGCAAGCATTTGTTGACTCATGTTGATAAGATTATTAAAACTTGGAACTTGAAAAATATCTGTTTAAGGTAGATAAAAAAAGATATGTTAAAAAAAATGCGATTAATTCATGATTAATCGCGAGTTAACTATGGACAATCATGCGATTAATCACGATTATATATTTTAATCCATTGACAGCACTAGTTGTAATATACCCTAGGATTATTGGAATGAATGTCTTTGAATTTTCTCCCACTGCTTCCACTGAACATGGATGTTGTCTGCACAAGCCAGTGTGAAGATGTTTGCAACATCTAGTTGTAGAAACTACGCACTGCAGCTTTAACGTCAATCAATCAATCATGTTTAGTAAATAGACACCTGATTTTATAGTCTTATTCTAATACATTTTCATGACTTTTGTATTATAGGAAAGCATGGCTAGACAGAAATTGTCAGTTGAGGAGCGAAGGAGAAGAAATAGAGAGTACCAATGAAAGAGAAGAGAAGAATTACACAGTGACGAAGAGAGCAAACATGTCATGCAAGAGCAGGAAAGACAAAGGTGGAAAAAGAGGGTTCAAGACAAAAAAGTAATAGAAATAGACAAGATGGGAGACAGGGCACAGAGGTATCGGAGAAAATATTGGAGAGAGGTCCAGAAAAGGTGCAGATAGAAAAGGTCCTGTGAAGGTGCGGTGCTGGAGGCAGACACCCCCCCAGATCAGGATATTCTAGATAACAATGCCAGACAGCGCAGAGTCTCTCAGACAGGAACAGAAACAAAGTAAAACACGAAAAAGGCATTCAAGATAAATACAAACTTTAAAAGAGAAGATTACAAATGTAACAAAGCAACAAAACAACCTGAGAAAAACAATAATGTGCTGAAAAAAGGCTACAAATACTGTACATCACCACTGGACTCTCCAGGCACGGAAACAAAGAATATGCTATCAGGAAGCAAAGTAAGGAATCAGAAAATCCAAAAGGCCCTGCTATTCCACCACATCCTCAGAAGAGAGCTGAAGACAAACAAACAAACTCTTGGCCCACGGCGCCAAAAACCAGCACTGAGTTCATCAGGCACGATTCTTAAAAAGTATCGTCTTCTTCAACAAATGAAAGACTTTGGGTTAACCCAGGGGTTCCCAAACTTTTCAGGCCAGGGCCCAGAAAATAAGGCGTCAGAGAGCCGCGGCCCAATGCACATCGTCAGGCTTTTTTTTTTTTTTTTTTTGCCAGGTGACGGATTTTTTAAGCCAAATATCACTTCAATCCTATTAAGTTAGTTCAAGTTAGTTATTCATTTATATGTGCTATTTATGAGAGGGCTAACTTGTTGCAAAATAATAATGATAATAATAATAGCCTCATTAAAATACTATTGTTGCTTCGGTTGTTTTCAGCGTTTTATGTGCATAATCTGTTATTTAGTTTGAAATGTTCGTTGAAATAAGTAGATTTTTCGTTTTTGTTTATTTATTAAGTTAATATAAAACCATATAGTCACATTTTAGAATACAATAGAATAGAATTTTAGAATACAACTAGAAACACTGTCCTGGCCTGCTTCTAAGTTCAGTGGCCTGACAAAAAAAAAAATTATAATAAAAAAAAATATATTTTTATAATTAATATTTTTTTTTATTTTTTTTTTAATTTTTTTTTAATCATCTCGCGGCCCACCCGTGGCTGCTCGCGGCCCACCTTTGGGTCGCGACCCCGACTTTGGGAACCACTGGGTTAACCTATAAGTTAATGAGAGAAAGGGAGCATCCTCAGAAAAAGCCAACATTGTGTAACACAGAATGTCCAGGATTTCTTCCTGAACTCTGCACGTGTGACGATGTGTGATGATGGATAGTGCTAATGATGGCTTTGTCATTATAAATTATTTCCCATATCTTTTAAAATCTTCGAAATTTTGCAATACAAAATTATGTAGGTTAGAGTTATCCTATCCCAAAAATGTACTCATATTTAAATTCCCCATTAAGAAATGCATCATTTAGACACCTTGCATGTTAGGATTTCCTTCAGATTCATGTTGGCATCGATGTATGGCGAAGGCCCGGACTGGCCATCGGGAGCTCTGTCTGTCTGTCACACACACACAAAGGGAGCCGTATGTGATTGGTGGAGGCGGTACCAGGCCATATACAACTGATTGACAGTTGAGATGAATGAATGAATGAATGAATTACTTTATTTGACAATATAAAAAATAAACATGTGACAGAAGAGCACAGTCGGGATATACTGCCAAGGATGAAACACAAAAAAGCTCAGAACTTATTTCCATTGTGGTCCTTGTAGGGGGGTGGGGGAATGTGATGCTTAAAACATGCATCATACAAAACGTGACATCACAACACATCACATATACCATTTAACATTTATATACATACAGACTCATACAACATGCAAGCGTGCCTTAAGCTAAGTGTTTAGGTATAGTCCCTTTTGAGCCATGTCTTCAGATGGCGAATGGAATGGCAGATGGCACTTCTGCAAAATGACAGGGAGAGACAGCGAAAGACAAAAAATTTCAAGCATAACCTGCGCTTGAAGATGGACAGTGGAAAAAGAGGAAGGGTCGAGCAGAGAGGGAAAGAGAGAAAAATACATACTGCTTACTGCTTGTATTTCACAGAACAGTCAGATGGAAATGACTGGAAATTAAATGTTTCAACAGTGGAAAAAAGAGGAAGGGTGGGGCAGAGAGGGAGGGAGAGAAAAATACATACTGCTGACTGCTTGTATTTCACAGAACAGTCAGATGGGAATTACTGGAAATGAAATGTTTCAACACTTCAACAGTGAAAAAAAGAGGAAGCATGGAGCAGAGACGGGACGCCCTAAATGTTGCCGCTAAATGTGGCAACATTGACCAAATGTTTTCTTGCACCACGGGACCACCAGGTTAGTCAGTGATAAAAATAAACATGCTAGCTAGCTAACATAGCTAATGTTACCATGCATCATCATCATCCCCTGTCATTTTTTCCCTGCATAAATCTTTTATTCAACTTCAGTCCTGATCATAACCATTTAAATTTTTCTTGTAATGTCAGATTAAAAATGAAATACTCTAACTTTTCTGATTTCTGAGTTGTTAAGTCTGACATTACAAAAACTAAAAATCCATCAAAATCAGTGTTGTTGCTAATCATTGACACATGATGATTATAACAATTATTAGCCTGTAATAATCCCCCCCAGAAAAATCCACTTTGCATTTGATATATTGAAAATATTTAAATGTGTGTGCTTTTTTAACAATAATTTGTGATGCCATCACAAACAATGGCATTTAAAGGGTAAACATTTTAAAAGTCCTGCACCAGCATGTAGGGAATTAAGTCATTGTAACAAAAATCTTCCTGGTGGGGGACCCCCAGACCCCCTGCTTAAAAATTTGCCTGACTTGGGCTATATTTCGCACTATATTTCCTGGCCTGAATAATTCCCCCAGTCCGGCCCTGCAAAGGGGTGAAAAATGGTCAAATCTGCCAGTTTGAAATACAAAATGATGTAAGTTAGAGTTATCATATCCGAAAATGTTTCCTATATTTTAATTCCCCACAAGAAACACATATTTTAGACACCCCTCATGTTAAGATTTCTTTTAAATTCATGTTTGCACAAAAGTATGGCCCGCCCTAATATGATGACCACTGGTGGCTAGCCAAGATCATCGATGTGGATACTGATCAACAAGATGTAAAAGTGGAATTTCTGCATCCCCATGGTCCAACAGAAAAGGTTCTGTTTCTGCCCAGTTCAAGACATCATAGTGAAACTAATCGGAAATGCAGAAGGAAACGAAGAGGAGAAGTGCAGGGTGAGAACGTGGAGATCAGGAAGTTGGGTAGATGAAAACAGGGACGAGAAGAAGGGGTCCTGGTCTCCATGACTGTTTTTGTTGTTGGAAACAGTGCATTTAGTAATAGTTGGAAACAGTGTATGTAAAGTTTGTTGTTATTACAATTGAGTTAACAAAATGTTCAGTATTAACATTAACAAGGAGTTATTAGTTCTTATCATTGTCACTTCCATCTGTTTAAAAAATGCATGTGTTCATTTATCAGAGATGCATATACAATTTAGTCAACTCTGTCAGTTTCTCGTCAACTCCGTCAGATCTTTGTCAACACCGTCAGATGTTTGTTTTTGTTAATTCTGTGGAAAATACAAATTCCTTCTTCAGTTTATGTTGTTTAAGTAATAAAGGAGCATCAGATCTTCATCCTCTTGTCTTATTTACTTAATGATCTTTTTTTTTATCATATCAAAATTAAAAACAAAGTTTGAAAATGCAAATATTTCTAAATCTGTGTTTTCAGAATAGTGTGAAATTACACCTGAGGTTTATATATTATATTTGATTGCATACCAGAGTAACTAAACACTATTACAACATACTTCAGAACCTTAGATTCTTGTTGGACTGGAATAATTAGAATTATATACTTTTTTGTGTGTCTGACGGAGTTAACCCAAATCAAGTTTCAAAGGGAAACATGTGAATTTGTTCAAAATGTTTTTCTATGTAGAGCCCGCACCTTTACATGGTTAAATAGCTCAGACCTTTCTCTACATGAATATACAACTCTAATCAATATAGTGTGCATTCTCAAAATATAATATTAAAAGTGTTTTGTCCCGACTCTCAAGAATCAGTGATATATATATATATATATATTGTTACATGCTCCTACTTAATTGATTAAAAAAATAACAAGTGTTCCCAAAGGCAAATCAGTCCCTCACCCCAGAGTATAAAGAGGCTGGCATGCAACACACATTATAGTTTTGTTAAGCAGCCTTTTGTTTTCTTTAGTTTCTACTAGGTTTTTACTTTGAATTCTTTCCTTCTGGGGATGGAGATTAATTGTGTGATTGATAGTGTAAATATATGTAGTTAATGAGTGTGTAATAATGTTTGTACAATAAATACAACCTACCTTGATGTGAGTCCGCTGGTTCTCCTTCTCATGCTCGGCTCAGAAGTGCCTCAGCATTGAGGACGTATTGTTATTATTATTATTATTATTATTATTATTATTATTATTATTATTATTATTATTATTATTATTATTATTATTATTATTATTATTATTATTATTATTATTATTATTATTATTATTATTATTATTATTATTATTATTATTATTATTATTATTATTATTGTTATTATTATTAATTATTATTATTATTATAATAAATATTATTATTATTATTATTATTATTATTATTATTATTATTATTATTATTATTATTATTATTATTATTATTATTATTATTATTATTATTATTATTATTATTATTATTATTATTATTATTATTATTATTATTATTATTATTATTATTATTATTATTATTATTATTATTATTATAGGCCAATTGCTGATGACACGACGTGACCTGTCTGAATCAAATTGCATCCAAACTAATTATTTGATGGTCTATACAAAGCATAATAAATAGGCTAGACTACACAACAGATATCTAATCATATAGAAAACGAATGGTATACTCTTATTTGTACACTGTCAGAATGACATTATTAAGGAGTACACAATGCACACACCTTATTAGGACTGATCAGCTCGTCCTTTAGCCTCGTCAGGAGACTATTGTCTCATCGGTCTCTTGTTTGCAACAACATCCAAACATGTATCTCTCATAATTAAATCACATTCTTCGCCAGATTGAAATAATCCTCCACCGCGCGCAAAATATCAGATGGGTCCTTTACGTTGCTCCACCGTCACCGTGAGGCTGTGTGTCTGTGTGTAGAGACATGACGTCACCGTGAGGCTGTGTGTCTGTGTGTAGAGACATGACGTCACCGTGAGGCTGTGTGTCTGTGTGTAGAGACATGACGTCACCGTGAGGCTGTGTGTCTGTGTGTAGAGACATGACGTCACCGTGAGGCTGTGTGTCTGTGTGTAGAGACATGACGTCACCGTGAGGCTGTGTGTCTGTGTGTAGAGACATGACGTCACCGTGAGGCTGTGTGTCTGTGTGTAGAGACATGACGTCACCGTGAGGCTGTGTGTCTGTGTGTAGAGACATGACGTCACCGTGAGGCTGTGTGTCTGTGTGTAGAGACATGACGTCACTCACCTTCCCATCAGCCGTCTCGCTCAGACCGGTACAGAGAGAGAGAGAGAGAGAGAGAGAGAGAGAGAGAGAGAGAGAGAGAGAGAGAGAGAGAGAGAGAGAGACACCATGAGGTTCCATCGGTCTTACATGCAGCATCTTAAGAGCACCACTAGGTGTCGCTGTAACACAGGCTATAAACATGATGCCTCTTATGTAACAATCACTTCTGTTCTCGGTATATACTGTATTACATGAAATGTGGTGCTTGGAGGTGTAAGAAACCAAATAAATAATGGAAACATTAAGTTTTGTCTTTACTGTCTGCATCCTATATTATTTAAAACCACCCCAAAGACATTCTTAACGTTCTATGCTGAGTTAAATTCCGCCCCCTGGGAAGAAACCAGGAAGTCCCTCCCCTTCTCCAACTGCCTCTTCAGAGGAAACGAAACTGTTTTTGCTCTCATTGTCAGCAGACAGCCTTCAGAGAGAGACGTGGGTACAATGGCCGAACAGCAGGAGGAGGTTGTGTTGGACGAGGACGAGGTATTGTATTCTGTTGGATGTCCTTTTCTTGCCACAGCAGCTCACAAATCTTGCTGCTGTGTTCGCACATTGTTGTATTTCTCCCAGTAGGTATGGGAGTTTTGAGTTATATGCCATGTCTTCAAACTCTCTTTGGGTGTTTGCAATTTGTGGGAAGTATATGTCTCTGATGTCTTGGTATAGTGGGCAGGTTGTTAAGAAGTGGAGCTCGGTTTCCACCTCTTCTTGTGTGCAGTGGGTGCACAGTCTGTCTTCGCTTGGGAGCCAGGTCTGCCTATGGTGATTTGGTGAAGAACTGGGAAGTTTTCCATGCAGAGTTTGAGGATGTTTTGCTCTCTCTCTCTCTATCTCTCTCTTTCTCTCTCTTTCTCTTTCTCTCTCTTTCTCTTTCTCTCTCTCTCTCTCTCTCTCTCTCTCTCTCTCTCTCTCTCTCTCTTCTCTCTCTGTCTCTCTGTCTCTCTCTTCTCTCTTCTCTCTCTCTCTCTCAGTTCATGTATTTCTCACTGAGACATAATGTTGATGCGTTCGTGAATGCTTGGGGATTGGGGAATGCAATGTGTACTGTGGGGGAGGAGGGGCTGAACATATGCATTTGAAGGTCAAGTGTGGTTTTATGTGCTGAAAGTTTTTGGTGTGTGTGTGTGTGTGTGTGCGGGTGAGTGTGTGTGTGGGTGTGTGTGTGTGTGTGTTGTTTTTATGAAGATGCCGTGAGATTTTTGTGTCTCTACTGACTGTTTTTAGTTGACATGTTTTAATAAAGAACATCAAAAGTCTCTCTGTCTCTCTGTCTCTCTCTCTCTCTGTCTCTCTCTCTCTCTCTCCCTCTCTCTCCCCATCTCCCTCTCTCTCCCCCTCCCTCTCTCTCCCCCTCTCTCTCTCTCTCTCTCTCTCTCTCTCCTCTCTCTCTCTCTCTCTCTCTCTCTCTCTCTCTCTCTCTCTCTCTCTCTCTCTCTCTCCCCCCCCTCTCCTGTGCCTCTCTATCTCAGTGATTGGCTCTCTATCTCTGCTGTGTCCCTCAGTGATTGGCTCTGGCTTTGCAGACAGAGCAGAGTGTAATGGAGACTGAATACTAACAGGGTCCCTCCCTCTTATTGCACCATAGTGAGGTTCAGTCCAGTGACTGAACTCAGCTCACCCTGTAGCTGCTGTCTAACAGCTTATGCTAATAGTAGACTCAATAACAACAAATATCTCTGATTGTCAGTTTTGCGTATCGGGACTGACCCCCCCCCCCCCCCCCCCCCCCTCCGTGTGTTTAGTCTTTACTAAAAGGTTTGTTTTAAAATGTTTTAAAAGTTCAAAAAAGTTTTTTTTTTCCTGAGCCTTTTGTCCTATGAACATTTTAAACATAGGGCATTTTTTATGTGCGATAATACCAATGCTATCCAGTAACCATACTAATCCTCATACAGTGTTCCTACACATTTCAGAACTTTTTTCCTGGCCTACATTTCTTTGATTGAATCTGAAGTTTTTGGTCAGTGTGCAATATGAAGTAACTTATGCTAATAGTAGACTCAATAACAACAAATAGCTCTGATTGTCAGTAGGCCATTCATTTTGCATATTGGCACTGACCCCCCCCCCCCCCCCCCCCCCCATGTACATGAAGAGAGACAGAAACACATGTAATTTCTCATTGCAGATGACGTATTATGTTTTCCTTGTTTTGTGGTTTGTACATTGGAGGTGGTGGGGTGGGGGGGATCGGTAGGCGGGGTAGGGGGTAACTGTACATTGGATTATCGACAACCTTACTTGGTCCCAACTAAGAAGAGGGTCTCGTGTATTACTGGGTTAGGACATTTACTGTACATTGGAGAGGGTTGGGTTAGGACATTTACAGGGGTTTCGAATTGCAGTCTCCCGTAGAGCTCCCTCTGGTGTTGTGGTCGTGGTATTCACTGACCTTTGGGAAGTATTTTGACATGTACATGGGTACCTTAGTCGTGTAGTGTATCTTGTAGACCAGGCCCATTGCAAGTTGCTGTACTCTGTCGTCTACTCTAAGCCATCCTAGGTTGTCAAAGTGGGCAGGGGTGAGGTGGGTTCTAGGGGTAAGGTCAAGCAGTACTGTATGGGTGGGAATCACCAGTTTCATCACGATACGATACGATATCGATTCTTTGGACAACGATACGATATTATCAGATATCACACAGTCTGCCACGATACGATACGATTCGATTCAGGTGCCTGCGATCGATATGAGACAATATTATATGCCCATTTAACACAATCAGTAACATTTAAATCAACAAAAAAAAAAGGCAATGGAAATATCATTTATGTGCAGATGAGGGTCTGTATGGCACATCAGTTATAGTATATGTTGCAATAAAGAATTAGGTGTGTGTGTGTGTGTGTGTGTGTGTGTGTGTGTGTGTGTGTGTGTGTGTGTGTGTGTGTGTGTGTGTGTGTGTGTGTGTGTGTGTGTGTGTGTGTGTGTGTGTGTGTGTAAACTATAGAGTTAATGGTTCACCTTTTTACCACCAGAGACGCCCTTTGATCTGCATTCACAGGAGTCGGCACAAACAAAGTGCAATGGCCAAGCCTCACCCAGTGCGATCTCATTGTTACTGTTTTGTTTAAACAAGATGCAATTGCCTTTCATGGCCACAGGGTGCCAATCTTACACTATAGCTAAAGCTGTCTCTAGTGTAGCTTTAAATGAAGTCCCTAACTAAAACTATTCTTCCTACGTTGATTTGTTCCAGAAACAGCTGGCGGAGAGTCTTAAAGTCCAGGAGAGAGTCCAGGAGAGAGAGAAGGAGCTGAAAGCACTCAGACTGGCTGTGGAGACACTGAAGGTGAGGTCATATGAAACTGGACTTTGAAGAAGAAGTCTTTATTTGTAGCACATTGCTACATCGTCATGCAGCGAACACACACATGCGAGATGGGTGACACATAGGACACACATGCATTTTTTGGCATTCAGTCGTCTGGTAATCTGAAGGTTCCCGGTTTGATCCCAGCTCTTCCTGGAAGCATGCCGAAGTGTCCTTGAGCAAGACACACTGTGCCCAGAGATGGTGTAGTGGTTAGGACCCTACCTCTGGAACCACATGTACCCCTGTTAGCCTGGGATCCAATCCTGCCAGAGCCTTCTTTCCTGTATCTGCCCTATTCTTCATCCCTCTCCACCAGGGCTGTACAGTGCAAGATATATGTCGCACGTGCTACACTGACGTCAGTCTGTGCGATGAATGGATTTACCTCAGTAGCACTGGTGCGATGGCCCGTGTGTGTGGCGCATAAAAAAATAAATAGTGACGGTATTAATAATAATAATAATAATTATAATAGATCAAATTTATATAGCGCCTTTCATAGAACCCAAGGTCGCTTCACAATCGGGACAAAAAATAGGGCAAGGAAAATAGGGGGGGGGGGAAAGGGGGGGTGAGGGAAGGTAAGGGATAATGGACCTAATCTAAACTAACTGATGGGGAAAAGCCTTGGTGAAGAGGTGTGTTTTTAGAGCGGATTTGAAGGTGTCCAGGGTTGGGGCGTTGCGGATTTGGGGGGGGAGAGAGTTCCAGAGGGTAGGGGACGCCACGCTGAAGGCTCTGTCCCCAAAAGTCCGTAACCTGGTGCGAGGGATGGAGAGGAGACCTAGATCAGAGGATCGTAGGTTCCGGGATGGAGTGTACTGGTGGAGGAGATCAGACGGGTATCGGGGGGCGAGGGCATGGAGGGATTTGTAGGTAGAGCTGCCGCGGTATTGATGTTTTCCTTACCGCACAAATTTGCAAAATATTTCCTACCGCTGCGGTTATTACCGCACACACACACACACAAAAAAAAATTTGAATGCATTTTTTTTTGTAGTCTACTCTTTATAGCATATAGCCTGCCTCTAGTCTAAATGTCTATCTTTAGAGGATGACTTTGCAGCATGAATATTGTTTGGGATTCGGCAAGCACGCATTCGTTATTAAAAGTGAAACACGGATTCGAAGTCTCCCCTCTGTGTCGCGGGCAGGGGTGGTAGCGGCGCGCCCGCCGGTTACCCCCCCGACCCTTTCTTCTTCTTATTATTATAACGTTACTACTTATGATTACAAAGGCATTCGTTTTGTGGCATTAACACACGTTCAATAACATCAGCGTATTTACCGGACCATAGCAAGGCAAGCGTTACTCAATTCATATCTCAGTTCCTTTCTTTGCTCAGAGCGTGCCGAGTTGTACCCATTCTGCGGTCTGTTAATAAAGTTTTCAATCAGACAAGTGTATAGAACGAAGGGCTTTTATTATAACATTTCGTTACAGTAAAATCATTATGCCTCGTTCCCTGAGGAGCGACGGTAATCCACTCCGGTCTCCGGTGGGAGCTAACGTATTAGCCGTGTTGTGACTGTGAGCTCTGATCAATGGCTGACATTCAGGAAGTAAAAGCACTGCAAGACGCTCCAACGTGTGACGCGTATCTCTTCTGACCAATCAGTGGTCTGCAGTGTTTCATGTGACTTTTCTGGTACCCAATAGGGTCGCTTGGAACCTCGACAGAGAAGTAGGGTATATCTGCAGAGCCGCAAGCCCAACGAGAGCAGGGTACTTTATTATTATTATAAAAAACAGCAGTGATGCGGTATTCAGCCCAACTCTGCGGTGGGCATGATGTAACAGCGATACCGCGGCAGCTCTATTTGTAGGTGAGGAGCAGGAGTTTGAAGGTGATGCAGAACTTGACTGGAAGCCAGTGGAGGTGGATGAGGGTGGGGGTGATGTGCTGCCAGGGCTTGGTGTGAGTGAGAACCCTGGCAGCTGAGTTCTGAACATACTGGAGCCTGTCCAGGGCTTTGCTGGGTACCCCGAACAGGACTCCATTACAGTAGTCCAACCGGGAGGTGATGAATGAGTGGATCAGGGTCTCAGCCACAGAGTCTGAGAGTGAGGGTCGGAGACGGGAGATGTTTTTGAGGTGGTAGAAGGCAGACTTGGTGACGGATTTGATGTGGGAGTGAAATGAAAGTGTGGAGTCAAGGGTGACGCCCAGGTTACGGACTTGGAGAGACGGGGAGATGGAACAGCCGTCAACGTGGAGGAGGAGATCTCCAACCTTCCCGAGCAGTGCCTCGGGGGCCACAACCATGAGCGCTGTCTTTTTGCTGTTGAGTTTCAGTAATTTGGTTGACATCCAGGTTTTTATGGCGTGGAGGCATTAACTCGTTATCACTAGGGATGGGTATCGTTAGGATTTTATCGATACTAATACTCTTATCGATACTGCTTAACGGTTCGGTGCTTTATCGATACTCTTATCGGTTCTTTTAGATTATTATTTAAATATTTTTCTTTTTTACAATTTCTTATTTGAACGGCTTAAGGCTATATCTGTACTTGATATTTGTTTGTTGTGTTGCATATTTGAAATAAACTTCAATCAAATCAAACCCCCCTCTTAAAAAAACAAAAACCTGTGTTTAACCTGGCCATCTATAAAACATCGTGCTAAAACTGTGAAACAAATGTCCTACTCCCCTAAAGAAAGAAATACATAGCAAACATGACTCTGTTATGCAATAGTGCTGCTGCTTTTTATTTTGTTAAAATCTTTTAGTTAAAAAATGACCAACGATTTCATGACTGCTTCCTGTCCTCGCCGGAAGTGCGTCGGATACCTACCTTAACGTAACATGTTCAACAACAGAACAGATTGCTGCTAATTAAACACTCCCCTGAGCTGATGACTTTAAGCACTTCAAGGACCTTGTGTGAACCCTGTAGTCACTATATTCACACTACAGGGTTATATTCGTGACACGAGAGACTGCGTTCGTGTGGTTTCTAGATGAGGGCGTGCGACACAGGGGTGTTGTTTGCAGCGCGGCTTAGGGACTGGCCGTGTTTGTGGCTTCTGGGGGCGCGGCCCTCACTTCCCCAAACAGGTAGCTGACTCATTCAAGATAAGGCTGTGTGTGCACAAGTGCATGTGCGTGAGCGTGCACGTTACCTGATGAGCGTGTTGCTGCCGGACCCTTCCGGGCTGTAGTACAGAACGTTCTCCAGGGACAGGGAGAAGGAGAGGCCCTGTATGTCTGAGATGTAGAGGTGAGTGACGTTGTTGACGTGGTTCACACACACAAACACCTGGTCCTCGGACGCGTCCGCTATGTAGTACTCCTGTAGGAGGGAGAGGGAGGGAGGGAGAGAGAGAGGGAGGGAGAGGGAGAGAGGGAGAGGGAGAGGGAGAGAGAGAGAGGGAGAGAGAGGGAGAGAGAGGGGGAGAGAGAGAGACAGAGGGAGAGAGAGGGAGAGGGAGAGAGAGAGAGAGAGAGAGAGAGAGAGATAGGGGGGGAGGAGAGAGAGAGAGAGAGAGAGAGAGAGAGAGAGAGAGAGAGAGAGAGAGAGGGAGAGAGAGAGAGATCTCCTGACCACAGGCCTACTATCTGGTTCGATGACCTCGTTAGCCTCTTCCAGAGAGCAGCACCGATTAATATACAAACACCTCGTATAGGAGAGATACTCACTGTGATTGGATGCCGGGTCATGAACTGGGCTGCTTTCATTGGCTGTCGGTTGTAAGAGACCCAGAGCTGAACGGAGGCGGGCTCATGGCTCCCGAGGAGCGTCTGGGGAGACGACACACGTCACAGCGGGGGGGTCACTTTTTAAATATCCATCACGCAAAAGTAATGAAGACACTTCTTCACGGCAGCTATATCGTGTGAAAATAGAACTGACATTTTAATGGAGCAAGTAATTCAGGATAAGCTTGAGCTGATTGGGCCAACAAGGAGAGCATCCGTCCCGCCCGCGTGAACACTTTCGGCAACCAACATGCGCTTCCGCGTTTCTCTGATTGGCCGAGCACGGCTCCCCCTTAAGCTCCAGGAGAGAGGAGAGAGGCTGAAAACCCGCAGTTGTTGCCCGACTGATGGGAGCCGAATCCCGGATCCGATTTTTCTGATGAAAACCCCCAAAACATGGAGGTCCCAAACGCATGGAAGTATTGATTGGATTATGTAATTGGTTTGTCATGACAAACTAATAAAAAATCGCGATTTACCCGGTGGCTACAACAACACACAGTGACTACTAGCCCCTTACGTGACTGCGGTTTGCAAGTCACTGTGTGTTGTTGTAGCCACCGGGTAAATCGCGATTTTTTTGATTGGTTTGTCATGATCCAACATATGTGTAAAGGCACAACATATTCCAGTTAACGGTATATTTTTTTAATGATTCGTTACGGCGCAATCAATACTTCCATGCGTTCGGGACCTCCATGTTTTGGGGGTATTCATCAGAAAAATGGGAAGTCAAGAGGGCCTCTCTCCTCTCCTCTCTCCTGGAGCTTAAGGGGGAGCTTAGTGTTCCTGCCTCTGAGGAGCGCGTCGCGGCTCATGCGCGCGCTCGGCCAATCAGAGCAATTCAGAGCAACGCGGAAGCGCATGTTGGTTGCCTAAAGTGTTCACGCGTCCCGCCCCTCCAGTGTTCTCCTGTGGTTCCTGCTGAAACCATAGCGGTGCGACGGCTTCGAAGCTTCATTCATAACGTTGACATTCGATTTTGATTATTATTATTATTATTATTTTTTTTTTTTTTAATGTGTCTATTCATTCCGTTTGGGTTTTTCTTCTTCACAGTTGCAGATAGAGATTAGGCTACACTAATATTATACTATTATAGTATATGACTCGTCATAAAAATGTAAATAAAACATTATCATAAATGACGGCTGCATCCGCGCCGTCACTTTCGTACCAACCGTTATTGGATTATTTATGTCGACGACACTGACGAGTTATATTCATTAAAGAAAGTTCATTTAATTTAAAAAAATAAATGACTAATTTAATCAAATTAATCACTTTATTCAAATAGAGGATTTAGTTTGAGGATATATACAAACAAAAATAAATTATGATTACGTCATAAAATATGACGACAGACATTCAAAGCTTCATTAGAAAACTTCAATAGAAGCTTCGAATGTAAAAAAAAATTATAATAATGACATTCGGTGCAGCCCTAATACAAACATACCGTGTTGGAGCCAATCAGCGATACCAACTGAGTCACATGACCAAGTTACCCCGGACCTGTGTGAGCTGCTGCGCTAAAAGAATAACGACGGGGCTCTATGGAGAAACCATGACACTCCCCTGACTAACAGTATAATGGAGCTCTATGGAGAAACCATGACACTCCCCTGACTAACAGTATAATGGAGCTCTATGGAGAAACCATGACACTCCTCTGACTAACAGTATAATGGAGCTCTATGGAGAAACCATGACACTCCCCTGACTAACAGTATAATGGAGCTCTATGGAGAAACCATGACACTCCCCTGACTAACAGTATAATGGAGTTCTATGGAGAAACCATGACACTCCCCTGACTAACAGTATAATGGAGCTCTATGGAGAAACCATGACACTCCCCTGACTAACAGTATAATGGAGCTCTATGGAGAAACCATGACACTCCCCTGGCTAACAGTATAATGGAGTTCTATGGAGAAACCATGACACTCCCCTGACTAACAGTATAATGGAGCTCTATGGAGAAACCATGACACTCCCCTGACTAACAGTATAATGGAGCTCTATGGAGAAACCATGACACTCCCCTGACTAACAGTATAATGGAGCTCTATGGAGAAACCATGACACTCCCCTGACTAACAGTATAATGGAGCTCTATGGAGAAACCATGACACTCCTCTGACTAACAGTATAATGGAGCTCTATGGAGAAACCATGACACTCCCCTGACTAACAGTATAATGGAGCTCTATGGAGAAACCATGACACTCCCCTGACTAACAGTATAATAGAGCTCCATGGAGAAACCATGACACTCCCCTGACTAACAGTATAATGGAGCTCTATGGAGAAACCAGGACACTCCCCTGACTAAAGGTATAATGGAGCTCTATGGAGAAACCATGACACTCCCCTGACTAACAGTATAATGGAGCTCTATGGAGAAACCATGACACTCCCCTGACTAACAGTATAATGGAGCTCTATGGAGAAACCATGACACTCCCCTGACTAACAGTATAATGGAGCTCTATGGAGAAACCATGATACTCCTCTGACTAACAGTATAATGGAGCTCTATGGAGAAACCATGACACTCCCCTGACTAACAGTATAATGGAGCTCTATGGAGAAAACATGACACTCCCCTGACTAACAGTATAATGGAGCTCTATGGAGAAACCATGACACTCCCCTGACTAACAGTATAATGGAGCTCTATGGAGAAACCAGGACACTCCCCTGACTAACAGTATAATGGAGCTCTATGGAGAAACCATGACACTCCTCTGACTAACAGTATAATGGAGCTCTATGGAGAAACCATGACACTCCCCTGACTAACAGTATAATGGAGCTCTATGGAGAAACCATGACACTCCTCTGACTAACAGTATAATGGAGCTCTATGGAGAAACCATGACACTCCCCTGACTAAAAGTATAATGGAGCTCTATGGAGAAACCATGACACTCCCCTGACTAACAGTATAATGGAGCTCTATGGCGAAACTAGGACACTCCCCTGACTAACAGTATAATGGAGCTCTATGGAGAAACCAGGACACTCCCCTGACTAACAGTATAATGGAGCTCTATGGAGAAACCATGACACTCCTCTGACTAACAGTATAATGGAGCTCTATGGAGAAACCATGACACTCCTCTGACTAACAGTATAATGGAGCTCTATGGAGAAACCAGGACACTCCCCTGACTAAAGGTATAATGGAGCTCTATGGAGAAACCATGACACTCCCCTGACTAAAGGTATAATGGAGCTCTATGGAGAAGCCATGACACTCCCCTGACTAACAGTATAATGGAGCTCTATGGAGAAACCAGGACACTCCCCTGACTAAAGGTATAATGGAGCTCTATGGAGAAACCATGACACTCCCCTGACTAAAGGTATAATGGAGCTCTATGGAGAAACCAGGACACTCCCCTGACTAACAGTATAATGGAGCTCTATGGAGAAACCATGACACGCCCCTGACTAACAGTATAATGGAGCTCTATGGAGAAACCATGACACTCCCCTGACTAACAGTATAATGGAGCTCTATGGAGAAACCATGACACGCCCCTGACTAACAGTATAATGGAGCTCTATGGAGAAACCATGACACTCCCCTGACTAACAGTATAATGGAGCTCTATGGAGAAACCATGACACTCCCCTGACTAACAGTATAATGGAACTCTATGGAGAAACCATGACACTCCCCTGACTAACAGTATAATGGAGCTCTATGGAGAAACCAGGACACTCCCCTGACTAACAGTATAATGGAGCTCTATGGAGAAACCATGACACTCCCCTGACTAACAGTATAATGGAGCTCTATGGAGAAACCATGACACTCCCCCGACTAACAGTATAATGGAGCTCTATGGAGAAACCATGACACTCCCCTGACTAAAAACCGTTTCAAACAAAAGTGGCTGGATGTCATTTTGCCAAAAATCGGCACGGCTGTGAGTGTGGTTCTGAGTCTTTCACCTTTTACACACCTAGCTTTGGCATGGATTGATAGTTTAGAGATCGCTAGCACGGCTAACAAATGCAAATATATTGTAGTCTGCCCCGTTGTTCTGACCGGGATTATGTTCCTTTCCGCTCTGGTGATGCGCGCGCACACCGAGTCTGACGTATACGGCGAACAGGTCTATACTAGATATCATCTTTTATTCAACCGTCTATTAATGTGCTTTATTATGAATGAAACACGCGTGTGGCTCCCTTTGACGAGTTGGCATGAAGTCATGCACACATACGGTATCTCCTATAGCCTTTATAACATATAGCTATGGAGTTCTATGACGATTGGAGCCAGACGATGGGAGGGATATGGACACACTGACCTACTGCCTGGATGAACTACTCATGGCCCAAGCAATACAACAGTCAACAGATCAATGACGCTATCGGGTCAATAATGTGTTCAGACACAACATCAGCGGCCTCTTATTGTCAATACAGTTCATGTTGGTGTAATGGAAACAGAGAGAGTGTGTGTGTGAGTGAGAGTGAGTGAGTGAGTGAGTGAGTGAGTGAGTGAGTGAGTGAGTGAGTGAGTGAGTGAGTGAGTGAGTGAGTGAGTGAGTGAGTGAGTGAGTGAGTGAGTGTGTGTGTGAAAGAGTGAGTGAGAGGCGGAGTCTACAGTATATGTCTTGACAGCTCACAGATCTGAATAATAATAATACATTTTATTTGGTGGCGCCTTTCAGGACACCCAAGGTCACCTTACAGATCATAGAACAAATAAGAATAAAAAACACAAGGCAGTTAAAAGTCAAGGTTAACAATAAAACAAGCAACAGGAAGTATAAAAACATAACAATAAAAATAACAAGGGCGGCTACGTGGCGTAGTGGGCAAGGCGCTCGCCACAAATGCTGAGACGCTGGGCTCGCCTGTTCGAGCCCAGCGCTCCACATTGCTTTCAGTTTAGCTGGTCGTTCATACTAATACACATTGGCCGTATTAGGGGGTGGGAAACTGGGATCGGGCGTTGTGGACAGCGACTCCCACAGGTCGGTTCGTGCGCCTGCGCAGTAGAATCAGGAAGTGTCGGGGGCAGCGTGAGCCCCCCACGCGTTACTCCTCGCCACTGAGAGATCGAGCTGCGCAGGTGAAAAGATGCGACTGCTGTTACCTCAAGTACCGGAGGGGACTCGTGCTATGTATGACTTAGTCCACATTGCAGCCGGCTTGTGGGAGGCAAGAAACAGCGTTCGTGACAGGGGAGGGTTGAATTGGATGATACGAAATTGGGATGGGAGAAAATATAGAAAATGGGAGAAAAAGTGGATAAAAAAAACAAAAACAAAAAACAATAAAAATAACAAAACAAACAAACAGCAGGGGTATAGGACAGTGGCAGAGGTTACAGTGAATATGCGAGTTTGAACAGATGGGTTTTCAGTTGAGATTTGAATGTTGATAGTGAGTCCGACTGTGGGATATGTGTACATGTAGGGGGAAACTACTCAGGGCCTGGTGTGTGTGTGTAGACTACCCTCAAAAATATATTTCTTGATTCAGAACAATTTTATCGTGGATGAACACAACTTTCAATGCGAATGGTTGATTTGAATTTCAAGGACTTTTTAAG